>NC_139832.1:9915275-9982775 GCF_963691815.1 Echiichthys vipera | reverse complement strand
GAGAGTGTGGACATGTGTGTATTTTTTCATTTCTATTATTTCCTTCAAGCTTTTAGAAAAAGTAATTCTATTTTAATTGAGTGGGAATTAATCAATGATTACGCTGACCTTTTACAAACGGCATTAAACATTTAAACGGAAGAGCAACAGCTGTTCTGTACCAGACGTTCATCCTGAGGGAAAACTTGGAAGTGTAAGCTTACCATACTTGTTGGTCACCTCATTACCTTTTACATCAAGGATCATAGTGGAAATATCTTAAATATTATGGTGTTACCTTTTTACTTTTCTGTAGTTGTGTGTGATTTGACGTCTACAAAAGATCATGGTGGGATTTTTTAGTCTGTGACCCAGCCATTACCTCAAGGTGTAATACTCACTAAATGCAGGGGTTTGGTGTGTGCAATGAATTAACATTAATGTGCTGGCCAAACATTGTAGTGAAGCCTTTCTTGAACTGCTTTGGTGTTTATTGACAATACATCTGTCATATCTGATAGAAGTAAGAGATTTAAACCCCTTGCTCAACATTGCTTTTTCCAACTAACATTAATAAGAGCAGTAAGGAGCAGCTACAGTATAACTACTATAGCAATATCCATAGCCCCATAGAAACATCCACAACAGCAGCTGCAACCCAAGCACTAATCATATCCACAGTCACAAACAACCATTGCACAACCCACAGCCCTTCAGAACAGCTGTATACTGTCAGAGCTCTGCCTTTAGAAAGGAGTAATGAGCAATAAATGCATAATGTGTAATAGTGTCGGATCAAACTGGCAGTGTAGTTTGCAAAAAAATAAATAAATGCTGGAGCCTCCGTAGATGTCCTTCTTCTCGTAATGTCAAATACAACTCAAAAGTAAATTTCCCCAGGAACAAGTGTCATGGAAGTGCATGAATGTTATTATGTGATCATTCCAGAAATCCCAATGGTTGTGTTATGATGCCTTCACTGACAGGAGCCACTTAATCACTTAAACCTAGGACAGGCAGTTTAGTTGTGACGTTGTTGGGAAAACAATTCATAAGAATCTTTCATCATATTGTAAACCATGTGTTCTGAGAGAAAACTAGACTTCTGCACCTCCTCTTGACTCTGTTTTTAGGTTTTATAACACATTTAGCCCCAGTGTTGTGTCTGAACGTGTTCACTGAACACTAGTTCATGAACTCGTTCATATTTTGGGTGAACGTGAACTGAACGTACTGTATTTCTACCTGATGAACGTTACTGTGAACGTGTTCATTCTGGTGTCTGTGAACAACACGCACTCTCCGTTTAGCTTCGTTCAATAGGGTGCCAGATTTCTATAGAGCCTTCCAGACGAAACCCAGGCTTAAACACACCGTAAAGAGGCCTTAATATAAAATTTAAATAAAAACCCAATTCTGGCAACACCAGCCACCAGTGTTGCACCGCTGCATACGTCATCAAAACAAAAAACAGCATGTGTGGTCATTTAAATGAGTTTTATGACAAGTTCAGTGAGGATAGGAAAAACCTTACATTTATGTTCAAAATCCGCAGCAAACCTGAAACGGCACATTTGTACTGAAGCACCTGGAAAGCCTTCCATGGTATATACAAGCACATAAAAAATCAGACAGTCAAGACAGATCCTTGACCCAAATCCTATTAACTGCGTACAGTAGGCCCCATTGTCATCTCCCAGCCACAGCTGGACAACCTGGGGGTGCAGTATATTGTCAGAAAGTGGAAAGCTCATCTTTCACAAGCTTAATTAAGGGGTTGCAGCCCTCCAAAAGGGGGCCATCAGTTAAACGTTAAAACTGTTAAAATAATTGCTGTCTGTGCTTCTATACGGGCTGCAGCAATAATTTAAAAAAAAAAGTTAGCTTGCAGCAACATATTGAAAAAAAGAACTATGAACTAGTTCATTTTTGGAACTAAATTTTGGAAGTTGAATTACGAACTATGATCCGAACAAGTTCATTTCAAAATGTGTGAACTGAACTTTGAACTAGTTCATGTAGAAAGTGAACTTTCCCAACACTGTTGACATGGCTTGAGACTTTGGTCATGTTTTGTTACTTTAAGTTACTTTTAAGGTACTGCTCCTTTCCATGCTACTTTATACTTATGCGTCTACATTTCAGACCAAAATATTGTACTTTTTACTCCATTATATATTTGGCAACCCCTGAATTTAGAACCACTAGACTAACATTTTTGCTTTATACAGAAGCTAAAGCTGGCTCCACCTCCACAAACTACAACAGTAACTAACCATTCCCTGGGAAATGATGTGTGTTTCATATAACACTGTCCATGCTGACAGATGTTCTCTCTCCTTTGGGATTTTGGAGACTGCAGAGCCACAGGCCATCTATAGGAAACTGGAACACAAGAATGGCTGTTAATCAAACTGCCAATGGCTGCTTCACGGCAGTGTCTTACTGTAGCTTCTCTTTAACTCCAGGGACATTTTCTACTCCTGCAGTAACATTTTCTTACAGCGTAGTTTTGGCTTATCACTGGTAAAAGGGCAGGCTTACTGTGTAATGTGTGTCTTTAATCTGTTTCACCCTACACATGGAGTCTTATGTGGGAAGACAGAAAACTTAGCATCACCTGCCCGGGAGCTTATTGCTCTTGATTCATATTTGCATTGGAAAACGTGAGGGATCACAACACATTAGTAGATACTGAAATGGGAAAGCATTCTTAGAGAGAGTTGTATATACAGTATGTGCAGAGTAACTGAATATAAATGTTCCCTTTTTATGAAAGCATGTTTCGCAGTCAGACCAGAGATTGAATTGAATCAAGTAAGACTTCCTCTACTCTGCTCGATAACTCCAGGATTGAATAATGAATTCAATGAATTGTCTGTAATCTGTACTACATGCTACACATCACATGTTCCCGTTGTATTCTATGTGGACCCACCAGATTCTCCATATATCCTGTGGTCCATGCACATGTGTGAGATTGTAATTTACTTTGTATAGATGGATGTGTCGCACTGAATTATGCACCTTCTTTAATTGCATCCCCTTCTCATCAGGGTACCCAAAGTATACTGCAATTTCCTTTTGATCACTTGCCTGTGACACTGCAGATCATAGTGTGTGTGTGTGTGTGTGTGTGTGTGTGTGTGTGTGTGTGTGTGTGTGTGTGTGTGTGTGTGTGTGTGTGTGTGTGTGTGTGTGTGTGTGTGTGTGTGTGGGTGTGTGTGTGTGTGTGTGTGTGTGTGTGTGTGTGTGTGTGTGTGTGTGCGTGCGTGTGTGTGTGTGTGTGTGTGTGTGTGTGTGTGTGTGTGTGTGTGTGTGTGTGTGTGTGTGCATACTGTATATACTAGCATTCTGCGAGATGTGTGTGTGTTTTCATGTATTCATTGTGCACAGATTTCTAGATTTCTACAGCCTCCTGTAGTCTATCTCCATCATTATCCCATAAAAAGAAAGGCACATCACACACAATTTACATCCACTCATCTGTACTTGAGTGGATGATGGATTGCACCCATGCTTAAAGTGTAAAGTGAACACAAAGCCTGTTCTCTTTGACCTCTCCTACCTCTTGTTGTACAAGCACAAGCACCACTTACCTCAGCCTTCCCAGAAAATCTAATTTTGCATCTGTCAACAGCAACCATAAACAGATGGATTCATTGCTAGAATATATTTGTATTTTAATGCATGCATCAATATTTTAGTGACATATCCTTGAATTATGATTGACTTTTTGAGTCAGTCTGTAAATAACGTATCCATTCACCTTTCTCCCAAAGATAATGACCTCTTGCCAGATTGTCCTTGTAAATATGTTTTTCTTCAATCTTCTTTGAACCTGCCCTGAAAATAAAATCTTAATATCAGTGGCTGTAACAGTTGAAATGGGGCGAGGGCTGAGGCAGACAGTATGTTCAGTTTTATTTTAACCTTGACTTCAATCATCCATCCATAAAGAAGTCATCCTTAGCAATACTTTTTACGACTTTATATACATTTTATTGGCCCTGCAAAGCTAGAGCTCTTGCTTCAATCATTGTGTTCTGGAGACACTCAACAGGCATTTCCTTTGGACAGACAACTGAAAAAGACATTCACTGTTACCAGGAAAGTTTTTTACTGCAGTAGCTAATGATATGACAAGTTAGAGGTTAGCGGAAGTATTACTGAGGTTTTGGTTTACCCATTTTAGTCTGGTAAGGCAGGTACTGTAGGCTGCATAATAGATGACTGACAGTACCTTCCTTCACTCAGACATCTAATCCTTCTTACTTCTGTCACCGTCACAATTTTTAAAACTATAGAAAAACATAGCGCCTTATGCCAAATCTTTCCTTATTTTGTCACGATTTATCTTCCTAAACACTACAAATGGGTTTACATTTACAAGTTTTTGTTTGAATGTGTAACACTAGCTAAGTTTTTCAACATGGTGGATCCCAACATGTCAGCTGGTGTGGGTCAAGCATCTCCAAAAACCACCACCCAATCTGTTTTGGGATAAATATAGGCCCTGCAGTTGCACAATCAGGCTAAACACTCCCTGTAGTTTACTAATTGGTCTGGTTTCCAGCTGCTGGGCCCAATCGTCTTTCACTGGCTGTTTTTCAGACTACATTCTGCATTCAAACTTTCAAGAGGTCCGTTTTTACCCAACAAAAGTGTTGCTGTATTACCCTTTATTATTCTATTTACCTTTCAAAGTAAAGAGAGCCCAGGTTTGGTAAAGGTACACAGACTGTTTCTTCAGAGGTCTCTTTTGAGAGGAAAGGGCTTTGATATAGTGTTTGGATTTCTACAAAATAGTGCATACATTTCTGACAGACATGAGCTCTGTAACTGAGTGGGTAATTCTGCATACATGAATCATGACGCTGTCACTTCACATGTGTGTGCAAAATGGGGATTGGAGCTGTAGAAATTAAAATGCCATGGTGAATTAATCTGTGTTTCGAGGGCTATATCATCCATTGCACATTTGACATAGCTTTCTTTAATCACAGCCCTCATCTCCATCTTGGCAAAAGTAGGAATCATGTTAATTATATTTGATGAAGATGCTATCCCTTTGGAGTGTTCTTCTTAGTAATCCCTCACAGTTAAGTCTCTTGCTGTCTACAATAATGGGTTGCCATTTTGAATCCCAAGGCTTTAAGCACAAGTTAGACTGCTGATGACAGGGACTGGGCTTTCATGGGATTTTAAGGGGAAGCTGGTAAGCCACTTAACATCCCACAAGTCAGAACATGAGGCACTCTGCCAGTGGCTCACCATTTTAGATTTTCAAGAGCTGATTGCTGAGCTGTGTGGTGTCACACATTAAAGTTTAAAAGTGCTACACATACATACACACACACACACACACAAACACACACACACACACACACACACACATACACAAACAAACCATCTGACAAACTTCCACTTGCACAATGTAATCACACGGTTATGTGCCTTTTGCATCACGCAAACCGACGGAATGTTTTTCCTTTCGTGTCTTCAGGCTGTCAGAGTCAGAGGTTTCTCTAGCAGTAGATATAAAGAGATGGAGCAGCCTATTGAAATCCAGTGTAATCCTGTTTATGTCCACGTCAAGTCTCTTGTCAGTATTGCAGTAGATTGCTTCATTTTAAGAACACAGAAGGGAAGCAGCTTCATACACAAACTATAACTGATCTGTGGCCAGACATTTTCACATGCCACAGTAGGAAAAGCACAGGTGTAAATAATAAAATGTATGATGATTGAATTCCATTGAGCCTTGACTTCAGTTTCAGCGTCTTGATGTAATGCATGATGGCTTACTGTCACACTGACTTTCTGTGACATTGGAAAGGGAGGCATCGCTGACGTTATTGGTAACAAATGTGCTTATATTACTTTGATGAGTCAAAATATCTGCTGGTAAGAAAGGCCTATACGTTGTAAGTTAAACCAGCAAGGGTTAATAGAGACGGTGAAACATGGAGAAAACATGGTGAGAGAATGTGTGAGTACAGGTGTGTGTACACTGTCTGTTGGCTAGGTCGAGCCCCTGTGGTAAGCGACAGGACAAAGAGATGCCCTCTGAGCACTGTAGTCATTAATCAGCCACTCATTATTGAGCTGTGCTGTGAGACTTTCACACAGGGAAATGAATTCAAGCCATGCTAGCACACACACACACAAACACACACACACACACACACACAAAGGCACATAAACACACCCCATGGTTCAGTTCTCTGACCTCCCCAAGCCCCACCACAAACACATATAGCATTAGTCAGCATCTGGGACAGTGGGCAGAGGGTCACAGAGGGCAGAGGTAAAACAGTATGTATACCCTTTAATGATCACCAAAAGACAGATTTTATTATTTACCACACACCACCTTGGCCGTTGAGTGAATTTTCAGCAGACCTTGAGTGGACCACTCAATGTTTCCTCATGAATCTATTTATGAGAATACTAAGCCAGCAACCCAATGGATTTCACTGTTAAAACATTTGCTGCTTCCACTTTAGTTAATTAGCATACTGCATATTTCACGTATCCAAATTACCATTTAATATTTATAATTTTAGTGTCAATTGTCAAGGCTGCAGGTGTTCTTGATTACATGCCCTCTGTGTGTGTGTGTGTGTGTGTGTGTGTGTGTGTGTGTGTGTGTGTGTGTGTGTGTGTGTGTGTGTGTGTGTGTGTGTGTGTGTGTGTGTGTGTGTGTGTGTGTGTGTGTGTGTGTGTGTGTGTGTGTGTGTGGCCAAAACAAATTATGCACCACCTGTCGGGGCACGAGGTAGAAACGCGTGGCCTGTCACTCATCACGGGGCCGAACGGCTGGAGAGAATGGCTCTAAAATGAGGTGAAAAAGCATCGACAGTCAATCATTTTGTGATAAGGGCTTGAAGGATGGCTCAGTGTAGGAATGATTTCGCAGGATGGCTTCCATTTTCCCCATTACATGATGACACTATGATGTTCTGAAGCTCTTCCCCTTTCCTCCTCAAGGACAGAATCATATTTATCCTTTAAGCAGCGTTTCAGGAGAGAGAGTGTTTCATGCCCACTCTGTCTTGCCTCAGTGCATTTCTAACCCTATTTCCAATTGTTCAAGCAAAATATTACCATCAATCAACCACACACACATCTGTCACCGCTGTCTTCAACTGTTGGTGTGGGAAGAAATCTCTTTGTTCCATACAAGACTAAGATTTATAACAATTCCCCAGTTCGTCACCACCTACTTCTCCTCCCTGTCCACAGATTTTATACACCATCGCCATCTGTGTCAGTTTGGAATAAAGAGACTTGACTAGCCAGTGATGTACTGTGTCCAGTCTAAATCTGTGTCCAGCATGTTGGTCTCAGTGAGCATCTCAGTGTGTGCACATATGTGTGTGCGCATGTTTTTATTATGTGTGTCAGTGCTGCGGCAGTGCCAGTCATCACTGTGCTATCGTGGAGGAACAGAGGGCTGTATCTCTGCTGCCTCACACAGGACAAAGTTTGCAACTGCAGGTAGACTCTCGCCTCCGCCATCCCGTCTCTAACACATGTAGAATGAATCTTACACAAGCAGTTCTTCAGTGTCCTTCCCCCGTCCCTCCCTCAGGAGGGCTGATAACAGTGGTAGGACTCCAGCTGCTTGTTCACTTACATGCATGAACACTCAAGAGGCACCCATCTGCGGGCGCGCACACACACACACACACACACACACACACACACACACACACACACACACACACACACTTACACACACACATACACACATCCCTCAGACTCCTTGCTGAGAAGGTGGAGAATGAGAGGATCACACTGACATTTTCTCTACAGGCAGTCCCGACCAGGTGACTGCTGTATTGTTTTGTGTGTGTGTGTGTGTGTGTGTGTGTGTGTGTGTGTGTGTGTGTGTGTGTGTGTGTGTGTGTGTGTGTGTGTGTGTGTGTGTGTGTGTGTGTGAGAAGAGAAGGGAAGGAAAAGCTAAAAAGAAATAAAAGAGTAGGGTTGATAAAACGATAAAACCTCAAATTCACAAAAGCCTGTACATAGAATCTTAAGGAGGGAAGGCAATTTGTGTCCCAAGGAGCACTGCGGTAAGAAACATCCAATCATCAAGCTTAAAATTATGTTCCCATGCAGCTAATGGTGAGCTGACATTAAAGGTTAATAAATGCATTCATCAGCTTGAATCAATTTGGGATTATGAATCAATTTTGGATCAATTGAACAACTAAGGTGATTAAGGCTTCTAGGGCTTCTAGCCTTGTAGTCTATTCTCCAGGGCATCGAGGGTTCATGGGTAGAGCACAGACTGTGAAAAACATTTCACAGATTCTGTGATAAAATGTTAACCTTTTTACTGCATTGACTGCAATGAATTGATGAAACAGCTTCCTTGATCCTGTGTTTGAATGTGCACACCACACGAGAGCCAACGCCACCACCACTATAGCTTTTTCAACATGATTGATAGATGACTTACAACACATCTGTTATATGTTAACAAAGCACTCATTAATCCTTTTCAAACATTCATGAATGTTTTTTTCAATCATTTGTTCATTAGCAGCTTATAAATTACTTATGACTGATCGTTATTATAAAGTGTTACCAAAAATCCATGCAAAATTGATCGATTTTTATAGATAAAAGTGCCTAAACTAAACAAACACTCAACACCTAAACACACACTCAACACCTAAACACACACTCTGATATAGTTCTTTATATTGAATGGGATAATTTAGTTTGGAAACACTTAGGTATCATTAAAATTAAACATCCAAAATTTACAGCTGGGGAAAATATTTTTCTTCATATGGGACATATTCCTCACAGACTTGAGTAGTATATATGATGTACTCACTCTTAAGTATTGATAGTAATATTACATAGACCAAAGTGAGGACAAACGCGTAGAAATATTTGATCTTCACAGAAACGAAGCACACAGAAAGGTTTCTAGGGAGCAATACTGCTGACAGATGTCTTCAGGAAAAAAATAGCTCATATAGAGTTTTCCCTCCATTAATATGTGTGGGCATATTCTCAATAGATTCACAGAAAAACAAACAAACTCTGTTGATAGAATATCAATCTCCTTTTTTTCCTTCTCCAGTGACTGTCCTTTGGGTATTCCAGCCGAGTTTGCTGTTTTGTTTTGTTTGTTCACTTTTGTTTTTTAGGCCAGCATTTCATCATCCATCACACAGACTAGAAAATCATTCCATCCGCTGCTTGACAAAGAGCTTCATTCCTTTTCCTCTGAATGATGCAACTTTATCAATATTTGCCGAAGAGTGGGACACTGAATGCTTAAACAAGCGATGATGTATGATATTGCTCTAATATTGCTGAGAAGTGAATTATGCTCCCTCAGTGGGTCCTGTTTTCTCATCCCACTCAGCAGGTAAGCAATGCAGATAATTCAGGTAGAACTCTGAAGACAAACCATGTGGCTTTCTCTCACTTTTTCCATCCTGTAGCTTGGGTCTAGTAATTACTGGAGTGATCCTGTTAGATGTCCACATTCTGCACCAGTCAATAGCTTTTATGTTAATTCACTCACCGAACATTCAACTCATTTAGACTCCTCTCTCAATGTAATTAATGGAACTTGGCCATGATATGGATTCTCCTGGGCTGACCCGCTCATAGTTGCTTCATAGATGTGGTACACATTACTCCCAAAGTGTGAAATTACCAAATTGTTACTAAGTCTGACAATCAGAAACTGTGCACACTAATTATAGGATAACTAGAAGGACACTGTGAGAGCGCAGGCCTAGGCCAAATGCCGTATCTTCCAATGTTAACAATCTGCCCTGTGATTTGGCTGTTTTATGGACTCTTCCTTGGCCAATACCCTAAGCTTCCAAGCTACCAAGTTTTATAAAAAAAATTGGACAGTCACCTTTCCATAATGGTTTGAGCTAAATGCTAATTTCAGCATCCTGCATGTAACGAGCTCACAATGACAATGTTAACATGATGATGTTATGCATGTAAAATATTTACTATGTCCACCTGGTTAGTTTTGCATGTTAGCATGCTAACATTTGCTACATAGCAGAGATGTTAAGTCACACCTTCAAGTCTCAAGCAAGTCTCAAGTTCCTGTGTTTAAACTCAAGCAAATGAAATTCTACCCCAGTTTCCACACTTAAGTCAGTTAAAATACAGTGGTCATGACAAGTTGAGATTTATTTTCAACATTAATGAAAACCATTGTAACCTGCGCTTACAACTTTTGTCTCTGCTGGTCTGCCACATCCTAGCAAGTTACCAGGTTTGCACGCATTACACTAAATCACCCACTCATGATTTAAAAACAAAATATAACTTCTCAGTGCCTAGAAAAATGAAAAATATTTGACTTTATATGTCCTTTTCGAGTAATCTGTGTCAAGTCAAAGTCAAGTCTCAAGTCATGAATACCAAGTCAAGTCAAGTCTTTTATATATGTTAGCCAAGCAAATTTCAAGACCTATAATTTGTGACTCAAGTCTGACTCGAGTCCCCCACCTCTGCTAACTAGCAAGTATAGCTAGGGGTAATTGAATGTTATTTGTTTTGCAGGTATTTGGTCATAAACCAAAGTATTGGACAAAATGAAATGCTGACCTGATGTTGGTGCTAGATGAAAAGTCAGAGGATCATAATAGTTGTTTTAATTCATCTAGATGGGGACATGATTGTGTGTACCAAACTTGAATGCAATCCATCCAATAGCTGTCGAGAAATTTCACACAAAATATTATGGTGGCATGAGAGGACAAGTCAGGAGATCACCCATGTCGTCAGGCTTCATTCTTTAGGAATGATGAGCGAAGGATTAAAAACCTGCTGTTGGCGCTACAGGAAATATCAGAGGATTACCAATATGAATGGCTCTCCCGGCTACATAGCTGCACAAAATGTCATGGCAGTCCATCACATAGTTGTAGATATGTTTGTCTAGACCAAAGTGACGGACCGACATTGCCCTCCATAGAGCTATGCTGCTAAAACCCATGCATGCACGTGTAAATCCACACACCCAGTCTTTCTCTTTATATTCAGGGGTCATAGTTTGAGTGCTA
The DNA here is from genome assembly GCF_963691815.1 of Echiichthys vipera. Classification (NCBI taxonomy): domain Eukaryota; kingdom Metazoa; phylum Chordata; class Actinopteri; order Perciformes; family Trachinidae; genus Echiichthys; species Echiichthys vipera. Next base: position 9,971,727 of record NC_139832.1, on the reverse strand, counting down.
CTGATGCTTGTTCATTGTTTATGGGGTAAGCTATGTAGAACAGGGAATAAAAATAAAATCAAGGTCTCAGCGTTTGTCTCGGTTTCCCTATCTTACTTGACAGCAGGTACATTCAATTCTTTATAAGGCTCAGTGGCATTCCGAGGACAGAACTAGTTACACATGCCCGAAGTATGACACATGAAACAAGATACTAAGAATCATATAGATAATTTAAGGTGCATGAATTATGCATTAAAGATGTATGAATTATATACAGTGCATGCGGAGCACTGTATTCATGCAGAAAAGCGTGCCTCAAAATGTTTTAATCCACTTAGTGAAGCTCAGGTTGGACATGTGAGTTATGTTCACCGCATGAGTTGACCAAAAGGGCAGCAAGTATATTCTGACATTTCAACAAGGTAGCTCATTTAAACTGCCATCTTCTCACTGTTCCCTGCAGCCTCGCCTGTACCTGCTGTTACTGGCTTGAGCTGCCGTTCTCCTCCCACCATCCCAACTTCCTCCTCGTTAATCAACATGGTAGGATTGTCGGGCCTTCTGTTGAATTTATGTATTCAGTATTTCACATGTGAATCTGCCGGGTGCTCTTCGATGTATGCTGTGGGGGGTTCGATGGCGCTCCCCATGGAATCCGCAGCATGCTGCCTAGAAATCTGCAGGGAGCAGCCCAGTGAGCAAAACATATACTACCAAATGCAGCTCTAGAGCCATTTCACCCATAAATGTCTCTGACTGTATCTGTGTCTAACTGAACATACATTTGGGGAATAGTGTTTTGAGCTTCAAACTAGGCAAGTGTGTTTGTGGGTTGGCTTGTGTTAGCACCTGTGTATTGCATGTACACAATGCAGGCTCAGCAGATTCCGGCCTTCACAGACTATTGGCTTGTACAACAGCATTACTCTCCTCTTTAATATCTTCAGTTAATGCGAGTCTCTGGTTAATTGAAAATGAACTAGTCTCCCTGCAGTGCCTTTAGAAAGCTGTTAAGGAGACACACACCCTTTTGATGCAGGACAAACATCAGAAGCCTCCTACTGTATGCAAAGAATAGCTTGCTCTGGTGAATAAATCAATAAACTCTTTAGTGCAGAGGCGCTACACCAGGTGAAGCTGTGGTACTTTTATTCCTTGCCAAAAAGGAACAGCTGATAAATCAGGAATATGTGGAGATAAAACCACACATAAAGCCAGTGCAGAGCACACGTCTCCAGTGGCAGTGATTTACAGCAGGCTGAGCTAAACTGCTTACCGTCAGGAGCTGTAATGGATGCCAGCGTCTGCTCTTAATTTCTATGGCTGAGGATAGATATTGCTGCTGTTATTTTCTCCCAAGGCGGTTTCACTGATGTCTCCCAAGGTACCCTACTGTGTTATATTTGAACCATATGGGCACAAAATGGTGCAATTAAAAACACGCTGAAAGCCTCTGAAATTGATCACTAAGACGGGCAATTTTGGGTTTCAATAAGCAGTGCAATATACAAAATGTCTGCTGTTTCTCCTACTGTGGAGCTTATGATAAATCCTGAGAGCTGAGATAAGAAGATAGAGAAACATTAGTAAGAGATGAGCTGGAAAATTTAGAGTAGAAAAGTGTGGGCTCTCAAATGTACGTACAGATGTGCAGAGCAAGGAGGAACTCCTGATCACTGTTTCATTATCTTACAAACACACAATTAGCATTGTGCCTGGAAAGAAATGTTAAAAAACCTGTCGTCTCCTGATGATGGCTCATGGCTAAGATATGCAAATGTCTAAAGTATCAGTGCTAAAGTGAGCATGCATATCCACGAACAGAGTTATTTACAACTCGCAGAGGCTCATGCTTTGGCAGCTCATCAGAAAAAAAGCTTACATAAGCTGCACTTTACTTTATGGATGAGCTGCAACAGGTCTACCTCCACATAGTGTTTCCTCCTGCCACCTGCTGTTAATGGAGTCCATTGCAGCTTATTGGGACGAGTTCAGCTTTTCCCTGTTCTCATTGTGTGCAGATCTTTGCTTGTCAGAAGAAATCCAACATTCATCTGTCTGCAGCAGAAGATAACACATGCAAAATGAAAAAAAAATGGTGAGACTGTCCATTAATCAATTCCCAATTTCAAGTTGGACAGGAGGAGAGAAAAAGCAGATCATGTCTCCACACTCCACCCCACCATTTCCAATTACTCTAATACCAAACACCACGTAGTACCAACCTGCACCACCAGGTGAGAGAGTGAGAACAGCTTCAACTACCTGTGCCGTTTCAAGGATGATGCAACAGCGTTTTTATTTTATGCAGGTCTCATAAATAACCAGTAGATGGCATCAGCAGTTTAAGATTAACACTTGTAGCCACAAAGCTCACTATCAATACAAAGTCATAGCTGTTAGACATGGTCATTGTAAAGACAGCAATTACAAGACTTATTATCCACCCGGCTCGCTATGTGAACATTAATGATGGATCAAAAATGTTGATGTTTTAAGATTTTTATTGTAAAAGAAGGGTTTATGTTACATTGCAATTGCAGGTGTTTTATGATGTAAGTAGTAACAAAAAATGCTTGTATTGCACGAGCCTGAAAACAATGAGAAACATGGTTATATGATCCGTCTGTAGCATAGAGATAATATGACACCAAAGCATACATAGACTGCATGGAAAAACAGCCGATGTGAGTGTTTGTGTGTCACACCTCACCTCTGCTCTGTGAGTGAATAATCTGGGGAATCAAGGGACAAACAAGATGATGCAGTTTCAGTGGCCAGCTGGCATGTTTCAACTCAGCATGACCCTGTTGGAGGCTATCATGGCCTTGCAGTGAAATCAGCTTCTCTGATGTTATACTGTATATCACCCCAATGAAAAGTTCTGTCTTGAATGCAGTGAACGAATGAGTGAATGGGCTGCTATATGCCTGTGTGTTTTTGTTAAATGAATGAATGGCTAGGGGCCAGCTCACAGTGTGACAGGCCGGTCCATGGTGGCCGATGGCCTGACTCTATTTATGATGGCCGTTAACTAGGTTTAGGGTCTTGCCTCTCCTCCCACATCCCACTGCTGGCTGGGCTGGATGACCGCTCTTTTGCTATTTTTATCCCCGTGGTGCTGTTTCTGTTTCTCAGCCAGCCAGCAGAGAGGAGAGCAGAGGTGCGGGCGTCTCTCATCACCCCCCCCCCCCCCCTCTCTCTCTCTCTCTCTCTCTCTCTCTCTCCCCCCTCTCTCTCTCTCTATCTCTCTCTCTCTCTCTCTTTCCAAAAATAGCCGTGAGTCGTGATCGGCTTGTCCTTGAGAGAGAGAGAGAGAGAGAGAGAGAGAGAGAGAGAGAGAGAGAGAGAGAGAGAGAGAGCGAGAGAGAGAGAGAGAGAGAGAGAGAGAGAGAGAGAGAGAGAGAGAGAGAGAGAAAAAAAAAATGTATTATTGCTTAGAATCAGAGGAGGGGTTATGGATTGATACAAATAGTCACCCCCGCCAAGCCAACCCCAGCTCAGGCTGAATTAATGTGTTGCTATTTTTGGGAGCCCCGTGTTTCCAGGGGAGACCTAATGACGCAATGACGTCAATGCGGGTCAATCGCAGACTGGAGGAATTGAGTGGCTTCCATTTGGGGCTTTTGCAGTATTTCCTACAGAAAGGATGGAAACGAGTACAAAATGGAAGTGTATTTCCTCAAAAATGCATCGAAAATAGAGGTGAATCAAAATGCAGAAGTGAAAATGATCACAGTGGCATCACGTCGCCCCAACCCTTCGAGCATCAGCGATAGTAAGGGAGGTGTGTATATCAGGATGCTTTTTTTTCCTCCTCATCCACGGCGCATCTGTGGGATGATACCTGCCAGTGACTAGCTTTGTGGAATAACATTTTCGAGAATATTTCTTGTTGATTTGATTTAATTTGATGTACACAGCCTTGGCTGTTTGTTCTTCGTATGATCTTTGTGTGTATGTATTTTGCTGTTTTCCCTGCGTAACGCTATGTGCTGTCTATCTCTCTGCCATTATACTCTGTTTGATTTTGATTTTCTGATTCTTTCTTTCTCCCAAGGGCTTTACACAATCCCGACCTATTCCAAGCGCTCGCATCTACACGCACAGAGGTAACGAGCACCTTCTCCCTCATCTCACATCTCATAAATGAATATAGCTATTGGACATTTACTCTTGCATTTTACATGATGTTGTTGGTTTGCTCAGCTTTTGTCTTTAAATTGCTGATCAGGATTTGTATTGTAGTCAGTTATTACAGCTTCAGGATTGTGCGCGTCATGGTCGCTCGCAGCTCGGCGACCTGCCGACGCGCACAGCCAAACGTTGGTGATGCGTGAAGATTTCGTCTTTTCCAAAACTTTGAATTCGCCCGTGGATCACCTCTTTGCAGTGGAAGTTCAAATTGTTTGTTAAGTGTTCGTGATGTCATATCTGTGGGTTTATTTCCCACTGATTGCGAGCACATCTATCATTAGAGGAGGGTTATTTTTCAGTGGTTAGTAAGTAGGCGGTTGGCCAGGTGACGTGGGTAAAGGCAGGATGAATAGACAGTGCAATCCCTTGCTAAAAGAACAACCCCAAGAGGGATGCAAGTTGCATGCAGCAGAAGATCATGCTGAAACACACACACGTAAACACATTATCGGACACATTCAGACAGACAGACAGACAGACAGACAGATAGACAGACGCACAAGCACAAACAGACTCTCTGTCTCTGTCTCTCTCTCTCTCCCTCTCACACACACACACACACACACACACACACACACACACACACACACACACACACACACACACACACACACACACACACACACAGTCACACTTGCACACATGCACGGTGTCGTGAGAGGAGGTGGGGGGGATTTTAGGGCGTTTACCGGCAGGGCTGGTTTGAGGCTTTCAGGACCATGGACAGCTCACATGAAGCTCATCCAGTGTGGTCGACTGTCTTCTGTCCGCACTGGCCGCAGCATCTTTGTTTGGCACGGCACTTCAAAAAACAGCCCAAATAACTTTATCTTTCATTGTTTAAAGATTATTTTTACTGGAACAATAAAACAGATATTTTACCTTGGGATCAAGGATAGGCCCCACACATGACATATGTTACGTGTTCCTGCAGCCATCCAGTTTGTACTATTTGGCACCTGTGTGAAATGATGTCAGCTGTCAACTATTGGGGTAATAGGTGTATTGAAAAAAATATATACATATTGACTCTCTCTGAATATTTGTGTTCATGCACCAGCTCACCTTTACACCAACTTGTGGATCCACATTTTGATGACCACTTGAAAACCACACTTTCCCTCTCTGGCTTTTTTTTCCAAACTATAATTTGATAAACAGTTCCACATGAAATGTTCCCATATCCTCATCTTTTTAAAACTTTTTTTCCACCTGTTTTAAATTCAGAAACAGTATGTCCTTCTCGTCTTCTATTAGAAGCTCACAAATGGCTCCAGCATGCACTGTGTTATTCACAGGTGCTGCAGATTCATTGAATTCCCCCTGTTCATAGAGTAGCAAAACATGCCATGCAAAGGATTTTTACTTTATTTTGTGGCAGTGGACATCCCATTGTCAGTGGCTGTCTTAGGTGTAAGGTGTGACGAAGGTAAATCACAAAGAGGAATTTAGGACGCTGCGTGTATTTCATACATTTTGCAACTATGATTCCTTCATTTAGTTATGTGTATTTCAAAAGGAATCCTGGTTTTAATGATAAGCTAAGGATTGATGATGATACATTTGTGCATGTGTATTGCATTTGCTTTATGGGATCTCTTTCTATCCAATCTTTTCAATTGACTTCTCCCATTTATTTTTGAATTAATCTTTGGTCAATCAGTGGTCATCAGCATTAGTATAGCAAGCATGCGATGATCAGTGATGGATTTTATGCATGTTAACATCAGACTAGATCTTACATGATCAACGTATCTCTTTTAAAACTCAAATTCAAGTTGAAATCAGCGACACTTACATCCGTGTGGAATTGGTTAATTCAAATGTGGAATTACTCTATTCTGAACTTCAAGTATTCATTTGTTCAACCCATCTGTTTCGGCACATTAAAATCTATTTCAAAACAAATGCAATTATAATAACAACAAAAAGAGGAAGCAACACAACAGAGATTAATTGCTCAAGTATTTACATGATGTCAGAATATAGGCACTGGTGTTGACATGTTCAATAACCTTTAACCATATAAAAATTACTCATAATGTTATTAGTGTAATCATATCCAAATGGACTTGAAAATATTTACACAAAAGGCTCTGCATGCTGTCACCTATTTGAGGTTTACTAGAATAGGTCAAACTGAGACTATCTGCACTATGTATGCATTTATTTCCGCTGTAGTGCAAATGATTAAATTTTTAGTTTTAGTTATATAAACTAAACTGAACAGGGTAATGGATATTTTCTTTTAAATGTGCTGAACATCATCGCTTTTCTTTTTCAGAGCTTGAATGTTGGGTCAAATTTACACTTTGTCTGAGGAGTTGTAGTTCAACAGAAGACATAGAGTGGAGAAATTAAATCCAAGAGGATTGTCATTTATGATTAATTTTATTCCTAATTTGCATTCATTTCTCATGGATCTGTAACTGTGTTTCAGATGCTGGACCAACTGTGTATGATCGTCGGCCATGATATCAGCTTGTTCTTTTCAGGCCTTTTTGCGGTCTGGGCTTGCTGTCAAACGACAATCCAGGAAGCCCTTACCCCAAAAAGTATCTGCAAGGGACCCTTACATCAAGGAAGGTTTGCATAGAATTCCCTCAAGCTCAATTTATATATCCTGAAGAATCATTTAAGCGTGAGTATGTACAATTATGAAATAGTGAAGTTGACATTTCCATTCAACACAGAAAATGTGTGTGTTGTTCTGGTCAACTGGTTTGAATAATTTATCTTATTTGTCAATTATTCCCTGAGTTAGAGAGTTTTACTTAAAACCAGCAGGTTTCAGAATTACTCCTATTTTAAATGAGTCTGGAGCAGCACATAATTCCTCCAGACGGTGGCAGCATTTCTCAGGTTTGATGACCATGAGGAGATCTGTCATAGATGTACACCCGCATCAAATCCATGGACACATGAGCATGACAGATGATAATCTTGATGATGTTGCCCTAAAGTCTAGTATAAATAAGTCATATAAATACAAACAATTCATTGTAGCCTATTTATTTGTGATTAAAATACTTTAGTGTAACCCTGTTGTAACATTTGTTTACTTATATACATTTGTTTGGTTGTATAGCTGTCTAATACATTTTTTTCAAATATGGACGCATAAGTTTGTCCATAAGGTGAATGAGAAGCTGCTAGTAGGCTACTTAAGTAGCGTACACAGCATTACATTGGCAAGGAAAGTGAAATGAGCTCCTGTGAACACGCTTGACTCAATAAACCATTTCTGTAAAAACAAAACCATTTCTGTGTCGTTTCCTGTTTGTTACTCATTTCCTGTGCCAATGAGTTCTTTGGTAAACAATATAAAAGCAAAATCAGGGGCAAGCCAATTGATTCACCATTTCTGCAGAGCAGTGATGCAATTGTGCTTCCAGTTAAAGATATGCAAACACATTATTGGATCATTCTTCATCAATTGCCTCCAAAACTATGCCACAAAGCTTGAAGAAAGGAATTCAGCTTCCTGTCTTCTGGGGTGAAATAACTTAGTTTTACTTATGAACTCGTGTTCTGATGTTGTTTCATCTACTTACTTTGTTTCTTAAACAACGCAAGCAGAACCAATCACTTCAATGTCCGCTTCTTAAGAAAACATCTGGCTTCTTTCTCCCAATGATGATGCTTCTGCCAGTCCCATTTTTTTTCTGAGCTAATGTGAAACTGTCCCTTTCCACTCAAAAGTATGTTACTTCTCTTGTTGCTTATTGTTACTTCACTTGACCTTCACTGTGCAAAAATATGTACGTGCAGAGTTTGACACCAGAAGACAGTTTTCACCTTAATCTGCTGAAAAGGGGGATGTTCTTCTGTGCTCACCTAAAACATCAGTTTAAGGCATGCACATGTGTGTTGACATCACAACTACCTCTTTGGAAGCCAATCCAGTATGAAACTTAAACAATTGTGATGTGGAAACTTGAAGTGAACGGACTTTTCTGTGAAGTATAGGAGGCGACTTGTGTCGAGCAATTACACTTAAGAACGTACTGTATATTTTGAAATGTTTTAAAACATGGGATCTGTAAAGGAAGATGAAAACATCTTTAAAAGAGCCTTTGCAGAGTCAGTGTCCACAACCTCAACAAAGTCAGAGATCTCATTCACTATAGGAAGAACTAAAATCAAATGACCAAATCAGAAATGGTCTTCTGTTGGTTTTTTAAGCAGTTTTTTCAGTAAAAAATGTGTTTTATGGTTGTTTGCGTCATGAGTTGTGGTTAATTATTTACATGAAGTGTATTACACTTTACAGTTAAACCTCAGAAGGTGAACAACTGCTGAGCAGAAACAACCACCTCCTGCTCATTCTTGAATCTCTTTTTCAAAGAGATTAAATGAGGGGATGCTTTCTTAAACCTATTGTTGTGTGACAATCTCAATGGCAGTTACTTTTATGTAGCTCACATGACACACAATGGAGTGGAGAAGTGCGCTAGTCATACAGTTATTCCAGTAAATGCTTGAATTTCCTTTGAAAATTTGAAATCCCCTCTACCATATGAGGCTGCACCCAAATCTTTGTTACCTTAATACTGGAAACTGGAACAAAAATGAGGCTGTGTCTCCACTGTGTGATTTCCGGTCACAAAAATATCGTTCGAGGAACAAATGAGAGGGTTTGAGGCTGCTACCTCAAATTAAACCAGGAAAGAACACAGACCTTCCACCTGAAAATGCAATGAAGACGTGTTCCTAAAAAGTATGATCCTGTTTTATCTCAAGTTACAGGAAATCTTGTTGCTTCTTTCATCTAGATGTCTTTGAATGATTCCAAGAAAGCAAAGCAATTGCAAGAATTGCAATCAACAACTGACAATATTTAACTTGTTGAGCAAGATTTTTAGCACTTTGGTCTTAGTAATGGGTCAACTAATCAAGGACCACCAAGACCACTACATCAGCAGCATCAAAAGAGATTGTGTGTGTCATTGCAGGAGGATATCATGCCAATGGACGGTTTTGCTGGAAAGCAACAGTGTTTTCTTTTTCAGGTTTCTTTTGCTGTCATGTGACAGATCTTTTTGAGGGTATTGTGTACCCTGATTTGGCTTTTATACATCAAACATCTGGAGGGGATGCTGTACAGAACTGCTGTTTCCTGAGCCTGTGAATGTTCTCATTTGTCCAGGTCGTCGTTATCCCCAAAACAATTTCAGTCAAAAGCAACTGGACTTGGTTATTTGTCTAGGTAGACGTTTCACCTCTCATCCAAGAGGCTTCATCAGTTCATGTACGCATCTGACCAGGCTGGGACTGGTCCAACTAACTGGTGTGAGATCCAGGTATTTAACCTTTCACAAGGCCGATGATGTCACTTGAACCCTTTGGGCTCCAATTGCCAACGACCGTCATTAGAGTGGCGGTCGTTGGTGGAAAGTAGGTTTTGACTTCGTTCGTGCTCTATTGGCCATGGGAGACCCTACCAGGAGCACTAGGCTCCAGACAACATAGCCCTCAGGTTCACAGGGACACACAAACCTCTCCACCACGATAAGGTGATGGTTCCCGGAGAGTTAATTTGTGCACCTGCCATTTCTACCTACTTAAAGGTAATGACAGAGGACTACATGCAATTCCTGATCATCCTCCGAGGCCAAAGCATCATTATCCTAATAGTCCTGTCTGGGCGAATAGTTTGTCTGCAGACACTCGATATGAGAACAACTTTTTAAACACAAGTTCAAGTTAGCTGCACACCTTTAAGAACTTCCTTACTGGTGATGAAGTGATGGCCATCTGTTCACACCACATGTTGTTGAAAAGGGAAACTTTTTTTCCCCTAGCATATTACAAGGACAATACCAGAGAAACTGTTGTCCACCTTTAATGTTACAAACACTAATTTCTCATGAGGCAAAACTGAGTCATATTTGGTAAAATCAAGGCCGCTCCACTGTGAGAGTTGTAACTCCCTGATCATGGCCTCCATTGCGTTTGAGGGATACCTGCAAATAAAAGGTTGTGTTGTGTTGTGTTGTGTTGTGTTGTGTTGTGTCAGGAAAACCTACTGGATTATAATCCCTTATCCAAGAGCACATACTGTATATGTAATGCTGACTCTCCATGTAATATGGCCATGCCACTTGCAGCTATGTTGGTCAAGAGGGTCAATAAAAACAGCTGGTTGACTGAATGGATGGAGCATGTTGCATACCAACTATCTCTTAACTATCTAGTAAGTTTTGAGTACTGCAGGATTCACTGCAGCATTGACTCTCCAGGGCTTCCTTTGGTGGTGTACAAGTCCAAGTTCAACCAACATCTCACATTCAAAGTGTTGCAAATGAATAATAAATAAAAGCATTATTCCAGATAATCCCGCTCTTTATATATATATATATATATATATATATCCCTACAGTCCCCTCCCAGCCCTCCACCCATCCTAGAGCTGGAACAACAATGTTGAAAACAGAACACGGACTCCCCCTGTCAGTAGGTTAAAATAGGAAAAAACAGAAATAAAAGATAACTGGCTCTCTAATACGTTCTCAGTCCGTGCTTGAAGGAGTGACTGTTAGTGCTACTACAGCAACATTCAAATAAAAGTGTTACATTTTATGTCTTTTTTGAGTTGTATTAGTATGTGCTCTCAACCGGCCACATGTTTAAGTTGAACTCTCTGTTTTTATGCATTCACAGTCCTGCAAAAGATTCAGTGGTAGACACTTTGTCCAAGTGCATAAGTGCAAGTCATGGTTTTGATCTTTACTCTCATTAGGAGTCAGTTTGTGTGACTCAGCCTGCCACGGTCTTAGAGTATGTGTATGTTTTTGCACAAGCATGTTTCCAGGTGTAGGACTGCACTGATCGTAGAACTTACAGAGAATAACAGTCTGTTACATGTCCGGTTTCAATACATGCACATTTTAAACTGAATCAATAGTAACAATAAGTGCAAATTCCTTTAAAATAGATTTAAATAAATATAAACTATTACATGAGCTTGAATTATTTTCACTGACGGTCTCCTCTCAGTTTGGTATATTGTGTAATGATAAATCAACTTCTCTAGAACTAAAATCCAAAGGGAGGGCGGTCTTATTACAGTAAATCTGTTTCAGTGACTTGCTTTAAACTTTTACACTGCAGGGATCTAACTGGCTGGAAAAGGGATTACTGTAAGCATGTTACAAATTATTCAACATCCAAAGAAATGGTGGCAAAAGGAATCCGCCTGATGATCCTTAAAATAGCTTGGACGTTGCATAACATGCCACTTGTTATAGTCATCATAAATTCACTTAGGTGTTTTCACACTTTTAAAATAATATAAACTTGTTGATTGGTTTCTTTTCATACCTTTAGAAATTAAAACCAGCCAGCATTGCTTAACATTTTATTTTATTAAAGAAATTGCTGTGACTGGACTTTTACAGCGTTCCAACTCAATCTGAAACAGCCCCTCTGACAAGCTGATTCAGGTCTTTTTCAGACACTTTCAAGAAATGTCTGGGGGTGAAAACAACACATCGTCCTGAACGGCAGCACATGCAGGATCACTGAATCTGAATTCCCGTCATTCCTGTGACTCATCCAGGCAGGTCCTGCTGAGTGGGATTCCTGGTTTCCGTGCTGCGTCTGGACAAGTAACCTGACACTGTGGCTTAGCCAGTGCTAATAAGGAAGCAGTTCAATAACACTTTGTCAACCTTTTGATCTCTATATTACTCTACATCATTCACTGATAAGGTAATTGCATCCCTTCTCCTAACCTTTAAGGGTTAATAGATAGTGTGCATGTGGTTTTACTGTGTGTGCAAGTGTGTATAGTTTCATTAAAGATAGGCACACAATTCTTCTGAGGATGTGACTCATATGCTCCCATAAGTCATGTGACACAAGGTCCTCATGAATTATTAATGAAGCCTTGGAGCGTCCTTCTGTCCTACTCCAAGAGGCGACTTTTTGTCCTGCAGGGATGCGGTGTGATTGATCCTCCATGGTCGCAGGGACAAGGTACATCCACACAGAAACACTCTGGGCCCACAAAGCTGTATGCTGCAGTTGTGGTTTGTAACGTGGCCACAGAAGTACAAATGTGTATGTTCTCTGTTTGGAACTAATTAAAGCATGCTGACAACCGTGGGCTAAGATTCATAAAGTAACAGCTCTGTCTGGCCAGGAGGAAATACCTTTGACTCACCCTTTTTATGAGCAGTGCTTGCAGCTTGATAAACTGATTAAAAAAAGGCAGAAACATTTCGATTTGCCTTTGAGGTCAATACCACAAATTCATCTAAAAGGTAAAGATAAAGAATAAGGGCCGTGTTAACAACCAAGATATAGCCTAATGAATGTGTATTCCACTTTGCGGTAAAATTAATGAATGCCAGTCATAACCAAGTCAAGACTGACCATTATGTTCAATTGTTTCCTGTATATTGACACGTCACATATTGGAAGGCAAAATCCTGATTTAAAAATAGTTTCAGTGACAGGCAGCTGTAATTCATCCCAGATGTCAGATATAAAATGTTTTTGCCGTGTGATTAAACCTGCTCTGTTGCTGGTAAGAGAACTCCCTGAACCTCCAGAGGACAGCTCTGAAGAAACTTTTAACAATATTTGGAAACTTTCCATCCAATTATATCATTAACCTCATTCCTTCATGCTTTCCTTCATGAATAATACACTATTCCTGTTGAAATTCAAGTGGGATACTGTCACCCATGTACTTACCTTCCCAGAAATATGTCCTTTAGTGTGTCTTTTTCCCAACAATTTCCAGATCCTATCACAGTTCTGTTTATTCTGCCCAAAATGTGGCCATGACTATGTGTTAATAGTTTTATGAGACCTCTGCGTCTCTTTGTGCATGCATGTGTGTGTGTGTGTGTGTGTGTGTGTGTGTGTGTGTGTGTGTGTGTGTGTGTGTGTGTGTGTGTGTGCGTATATGCCCTGCGTGAGGCATTTAACAGTTTTTAGGATTTACTGTAAGTTACCTTGAGAGAAAAACGAAATAACCATTATGGGTTTTGTTCCCTGTGGATGCAGGCCTCCCTCAAACAGATACAGATAATTGTCCTCTCTGACCTCCTTTTGCTTCAGAGAAACAGAAACTTTCTCCACACAGACAGCCCTGCACCTCTCCATGGAGCAACAACCGGCATCTGCTTCCAAAGATATCTCCTTTGTTTGAAAAATAAACACTTTTTTCCAGGAAGAGCATTGGATATGAGCACATTTAGCAGAAAGAAATCAAACGGTAGAGAAATGAACGCTTGAAATGCCGTTGAGACATAAAGACAGAAGTCCTACGTCAAAAACATCTGTATTCGATCGTGATACGACAACGGTGCTGGTGTTCACTGGAAGACTCCCTCAATTCAGTAGAACTTTAATTCAACATTTTAATAAGATTTGATGTGTGATTGTAGTTGCTGTGACTCAAATGAAAAACAAACATTCAGTTAAGGCAATTGTTTGTAAGTGAACACCAGGACCGCAGATGTGACCGCTGCAACTGGATGGATAACAGTGACATTTATTGTTAGCATGCTTGGTAGTATGCATTTATACTGTGTATGTGTGTCTGCTACTTGTGTGAAGAGGAGAAAATGATCATTAGTAGGGTGTTGCCACTTACATTAGGTCATGTTATGAAAATGTATTATTTATCCCCTCTTATTTTTTTGTGGGATTCCTACCTACAAAATACTGTGCGATTATATGTTTTTGTTTTGCTAAAGACCATTTGGCGTGCTGTCTGGACAACATTAAGACCATCTCACTCCTAATTTGTCGAACTGACCTGGAAAAGTTCATGCAGGATGATTTACTTTATGCATATGCAAAGACAAACCTAATTTTTTGTCCATTCTGTATATAAGACACCGTGTTAAACTATATGAACATTTATTTCTGTTTTTTTGCGCGCGTGTTGCAAAAGCTTAAAAACAAAACATTGAAATAATGTGAATTATATATGAGTAGAGCAGAGGACTCTATATGTCCTCTGTGATATTAGTGATAGAAACGTATTGAACTGTGTGTATAAATAACTGACCATACAAAATAAAATGAAAAGTATACGTACAATGAAGGATGAATTAATGTGAAAAAGTGCAATGATACAGTGAAAAGAGGACCTGATCTGGTTATCTCCATTTATGAGATGCAGCTCATTAATACATTCCAAGAAGAAACATGATAATCCATAATCATTCATATCCCTGCTGTTGTGTTGCTGTTTTGTTTTTTTTCTTTATTTTCTGCTACTTTACCTGGGTGCTTAGACCCACTGTGTGATCGAACATCATAAATAAATACTGACACAGCTGGTGGCATTAGGCTACGTTTAGAGAGAGCAGTATAAATAAGTGTCAGCACAGGTCAAAACCCATATTGATCAGTCAAGCTGCAAAAGTTTTCTTTGCAGTCACAAAATTAGAAACAATCTTGTAATTATTATAAAATGTGAGATATCCTATATTTAAACAGGGACTTTGGGAGTGTTCTGCACTACCTAACATTGATCAAATAGTTTGTGTAAATGTGACTCAAATATGTCACAGGGTAGTCACCAAAAATTGATTTCCATATAAAAACTTGTCTCCTGCAGTACCACCAGGGGAAGCTGGGGTGTGAGATGGGGAGAGGTAAAAGTGTGTGAGTGTGTGTGTGTGTGTGTGTGTGTGTGTGGGGGGGGGGGGGGGGGGGGGGTGAGGGGGGAACGGGGGTCGGAGTGAGGTGAGTAAGAGATGAGTCAACAGCCCTCCACTATAAGATGTCCTGATGGAGCCTAACAGTTGCATACGCACAGACATCCAGCCAAGGTAAGGTCAACTCTTCTCACCATCTCATTCACCATCTCCTTTACTGCGGCTTCAACTCTTCCATCTTTGCTTCGCTGTCTGTGTTCACAGTCACACTTGGGCTTTCACCATATACCAGTGCATCTGTTTAACAGCTTTTTGAAGCATGTTTGAAATCTGTATTTATTTATTTTTTAAAAAAAGCACATTTGTAAAAGTGTGCCAGTTGAGGCATTGTTCTTAGAGGAATTCTAGTTGTTTATTGATTTACTGTGTTTCGTAGCAGAGGTTTACCTTACCTTACGTATTCAGCATGTGGCAAAGGTTTGGAAAACAGGGGGTTGAGAAAAAAAGTTTGCCAAAGTCAGTGATCTTTGTACCTGTTACACAGTCTGGACTTCACAGGTGTCTCTATTACAAATATTTGCTAATCAAACATACTGAGTGAAAGACTGGAATGATGTGTGAATCTTGAATACTGAGTGAAAGACTGGAATGATGTGTAAAACAATTACACACAGATGTGCCGGCTGTCTTAGAGGTGACACAAAAGTGAAAGATGGATAGGAAGAATAACCTGTATAATCTTCTTCTCCTAGGAACAAAGATTCAATTCTGAATTTGGTACATTTGGAGAAATTGCACAGACATGGACTACACTTTGGCCCTCCTGTTTTCTCTGCTGCACGTTTTAAACGTGGGTACAGCTGCTCCGCTGCCAGTGGAAGTAGTGAAGATGAAATCAAAAGTGAAATGGATGGCCGAACAGCTGGTAGTTAGGCTGAATAAAGACTTCCAGGTAATATTTATGATTGGTGACACCGTACCTAAAGTGTTTACAAAAGTTGGTGTTTTTGACTGAATCATGTTCTCTCTCTGGCTGTAGGTCCCTGCTGGTCTGACACTCAGTCCACCTACTGATGATCTGGATGGAACTTCCTCCGTAGTGATGGTCTTGGAGGGTTATAACAGCCTGATCTCTGACACCCTCAACGGGGTCTCCCAGGTCAAGTTTGACATCTCTTCGCTGACGGGTTACCTTGATCAGTGGAGGCAGGGGCACTGCAGTGAGCAGCGGCCAAAGCCATCAGTGCCGGGGGCACTGCAAGAGCTACAGAGCCAAAAGGCGTTCATTCACACCGTGAGCATCGAGGCTCTCATGAGAGTGAAGGAGTTCCTCAATCTGCTGCTGAAAAACCTGGATCATCTTGAGACTTGTTGAAAGACGGACATTAGAACCAATAATTGCAAATTGCTGGCCTCTTTGGACAAGATTGGTCAAGTCTGCATCAGTGATGTCTGACTTCCCACCTGGCCAGGTAGAACTTTTGCAATATGCATATTTGAAGGAAATGTATTACTGAAAATGCACTTATTTATATACATATTTATTTATATACTTTATTTAGAAAATATGTTTTTTAACTTTGTCTTCCCGTCAGGATGTTTGCAGCTAAAGTGTAGTTTCCAAAGGATTGTGTCTATGCAAACTGACAGAGATAAATAAGATTGTATGAAACTGCTGTAGTACCAACAAAGAGCTCTGTGACCCATATGTGTAGATATATAGCTCCAAATATATGCACCTATATATTATACTATGTTCAGTCATGAAGCTGAATCAGCAGTGGAAGGCTTTCTGCAGCCAGACGAAATGTCACGATGAGCAGTGATGTCAGCCCTGGAGTTTCCTGAAAACTAGGCGGAAATTTGCCAAGAATAACATTTGTGTTTGTCTGAGAACTACAAGGACAGGAAGGGCAAAGGGCAACTTCCATTTCAGTGCGATATCATCCGCTCTTCCAAAATAGTTATTTATATTTGCAGAAGACAGTTTGTATATTTTTGTACAGTATTTTTTTATACTATTGGATTAAAACTGAATAAATATTTTACAAAAGTATATATTGTGATATGCAAGTTTGTCAGTGTTTTGCAATAAGTGAAAAATAAGAGGTCAGAATGATGTGAAGGGGAGACGTAGACTTGTGGATGTCTGTCACTACACTTGTATTGAAGGTTCATGAGTGGGAAGTGTTTATTATTTAGCTTATGATTAACTTGTGTTTAAAACTAGTATTAAATACATTGAATGTAATGGAAACGGTCACAATGAACAGATTATCTGTGAATTCAACAAATATGGATTTCATTTAAAAATGTATAGATAAACAATGAAACAAATTCAAGGGACTTTAGTATATTTTCATAAAAAGCCAAAGCACATGGAAGAAAATATTCTGACATTTTTCAGTTTGTTTTAGTAGTAAAAAAAAACAACCAACCATGAGCGTACAGAAATGCATGAACAGGATGAATGAATTTAAGTGACAGTAAATGAGTGTCATATCCTGTACAATGTGACACAAACTAATTCATTAGAATCATTGATCCTATTCTAAAACCTCAGGGTGTTGATTGTAAAGGAACTCTGTTGTGGTTTTCTTAAACACTTAAGATTCAACACATTTTCACACACACACACACACACACACACACACACACACACACACACACACACACACACACACACACACACACACACACACACACACACACACACACACACACACACACACACACACACACACACACACACACACACACACACACACACACACACACACACACACACACACACACACACACACACACACACACACACACACACACACACACACACACACACACACACACACACACACACACACACACACACACACACACACACACACACCATTAACTATCAAACCACTTGTTTCTTTTGACGTGGACGTTCCCTTCACTGTTACCCATCAGTTTCTTCTTGTACTGCTCCACCAGGCTGTCAAAACGGTCCCCGTCCCTTCTCTTGAAATGCTTTTTTGGCATTTTAACCTTCTGAAAAACAACAAAATAGTCATGAGGCGTTAACAAGACAACTCTGATAAAGTGTCACCAAACTAACACACTATTTTTGGGCACTCATGTCGGCCATATTTAACCCAAATATTTTTTCCAACCTTATACTTTATACTTGATCTGACTATCTAAAAGTAGATATATTGCTTTACTTACAGTATAATCACATCATAATATAGTGAATCATAATGCCTGTATCTTGACGCTTAGATTGAGCCTCTTCCATGGATTCTGACATGTTGCATCGCTATGTTACTACTGTAGCCCATGAAGGACAAACCAAATACTACCTCTAGAGAGGGCATTTTTTACTACCTGAAGGCTTCTGTGGGTTCTGTTACATGCTAGATGCTAAGAAATCTTAACTTTGTTAGCTTGTTAGCCTAACTAGCTTAACCCAGTCTCTTTGTGATAAAGTGATGCATGTTTTAACAATGTCAATATTGTTAAGTCTTTCCCAGTTTTAGAATTGCTTTGATTTGATTCTGGACAAGTTTCTTACAAAGTAAGACTTGCAGATGTTTTTCTGCCTTAGAAGGAGTTTTAAAAGAAGTGACCACGCCACTGTTTTTAGTAGTTTCTAATAAATCAGAGTCTCCGCAGCAGCTCTTTGTCATTAGACTTTTGTAAACATGACCCAAGATAACAAAAAGCATATACAATAGAATATGAATGAACCTGGTTTCTGTGCTGTGTGGACTTTTCCATGTGTTGTCTTTGACGGTCATTCCTGTTGGATCCAGGCCTTGCTTTCTTGGGTGGCGGGGCCTGTGGCTTTCCCTTGTCACGCATTCTGCAAAGGACAGAACAGTTAGAAATCTGTAACTTTAGCTTGATACCCACTGTTGAGTTATAGTCAGTTTTGTCACGTCTACCCTTTCTTAGAAAGCTGCTTGTAACCTGAAATCTTAAAATAGATTAAATAACTCTATATAACACTACTTTACACTTGTAGTAAAGTAAGTAAAATGAACCTAGAAATTGTTTTGTTGGTTGTTTGTTTGTTGTTGTTTTTGCGGCCTTAAGCACCACAAGCTGAGTGTTATCTATTTACTTTAGAGTCAAACATCCCTACAACCAATATTTCCAACACTTGGTAACTCACACCAAAACAATCTAGATTGATTAACAGCAGTACAAGAAAAAAGGAAAAGTATGTACTTTTGATTTTGAGGTGACCTGTCCCTTTAAGCTCAAAGTGACACCCAGTGCATTGTAAACAGGAGACTAGTAAACGTAATGAGAACTGTACCTGATCTTAGGTCCACGATGGGTAGGAAAGGGCAGAACCTTCCTGCGTTTCTTCCCATGCTCTAAATCTATATGTTCAATCTCAGGGTTGGTCTGGAAGCCCAAATAGCGTTCACCTTGCTTATGGCTTTGAGGAGGAGCTGATAAACACAGAAAGTGGACAGAGAAAAACATCAAAAAAATGCACAAATGATGTAAATCTAAACCACAAAAGACAAAAGGTTGACTTTAGTTGAGTTTAATTTACAACCAGTCAAACGTTATATGGTTTCTCCACAGCACTCGCGTTCTTTGACAGGATAATAGAAAACATTTGAGCTTATCTGCAGCCTCATGTCCAACTTTGTAATACGTTCTCTCAACTGGGAAATGGCAAAAATAATGAAAATAGAGTAATAATTTCATGCCTCTCTTGTTTTCTGTCTGCTCTGATGAGGACTGTGCTTTATTGCCACCTCTCCTGGGTCCTTTTCCATCTCCGGGTGTCTGGGATTGAGGTTTTGCTTCTCCTTTAAAAGGACGATTTCGGAAGAATTCCTGCAAAGATATCCACAGAGGCTTACTTGCCACAGAGAAAAAACAAACAAACCTGCAACTATCACTTAAACTGATACAAACGCACCTTGTTTTTTTGTCGTCGGATTTCTTTTATTTTCAGTTTCCTTGAATCCTCCAGGGAGAACTCAACAATAGGTCTCTGCAGGATGACATTAAAATATAACCCAGTGTGCCAAACAAAATAATCACCACAATGTGGAGTCTAAAAAGGTAGATACAGTGGTAAAGCAAAAACAAAAAAAACACACTGATACTTTCCGACTACTCTGTCGCGAAAACGTACCTTGTGTGAGCCAAAGATGTCAGGGTTGTTGTTAAGGTAACGAAGTGTGCTGAGAGCATGTTCATGGCCCTGGAACTGGACAAAACCATATCCTAACGAATGTCCCGTCACTTGACCCCTCTCTGGCTTCTTGTCATACATCACCCGACACTAAAAGGAGAAACAGGAGGTACACACACACACACACACACACACTCACTTAACGCAAGGATAAAAATGACAACATCACCCCCTACTGGGCACACGGACACAATGCTTTTAATTCTGACAGCCAACATTTATAAATATTACTTGCACAAACCTATTTCCATGTTTTCACAAAGCTGAAAATAACTTCTACATCTAATATACCAGTGTGTCATATTGTTCTCACCTCTGTGATGCGGACCCCCGTGCTTCCTTTTACTGCTTGGAGGCAGAGTGCTTTGAGTTTTTTATTGTCCACTGACTTGGGCAGGTTATGGACACACAGACGATTCTTTGACACAAAGACATTTAAATCCCGAAGCTTGGTCCTCTTTACTTCTTCAAACTAAATGATATAGAAAACACCGGATATGCGCGTCAATATATGAGTAATCTAAGAGATGGCAATTCATTAAAAATCATTGTGCAAGAAGAAACACCTTAAATGGTGAATGACCAATGAACTTACTCTGGTTCTTTTGTGCAGGTCTTCTTCAGGCACACCCTCTGCAGCCTTGGTCCCAGCGCGGATCACTGGGTGTGGAGGTCAGAAAGGAATATCAAACAGATTTAGAAGCAATTTAGCAAAAAAAATGTGAACTCAGCCTAAGGTACTTGTTGTTAGTTTTGGTTTACAGTTTTCACGAGGAATTGTTATGAATGTTAAGTCAAATCTGCATGAAGAATCATGAATCATGTATCTTTGTGTAAGGTGAAATCACTAGTAGAGCTCAGCGACAGAACGTACAGGTGGTAAAGAAGGAGAAAAGAAGAGCGTGAAACGGGATTACTCACATCCCTCTCTGGCCAGGTACAGGTTCCTGGTGCCCGATTCTACTTTCACCTTGTCCACTTTCAGCTTGGAAGCATCCTCTCTGCTCACCGCTGCCACAACCAACAGCTTTCTGCCATCTACACGGATGCCGCCATTCTGTAACCCAGGCAGCAAAGTCAAGGCATTGTACAAAACAGGACAACATATGATGCCATGTCATAAAAAGAGCAGACGTGGGGAATATTTATTGTTAATTAGTCAGGATTTATTACCTCTGCCTCATCTGCTGCTGCAGCTATGCATTTGTCTGCAGCCTCTTTAGTCTTAAACTGAGCAAATGCACAACCTAGGGAAACAACAAAACCCGAAATAAGTCAATGAACCTGTTTTCGCAAACAAACAAAAAAGAAGGGCGTTTCATTTAAGCACTAATGACTGACCTTTTGAATGTCCTGTGTCTGCATGGACAACAACCTTAATGTAGTTAAGTTCTCCGTATTTTAGAAGAACTTCCTCAAGACCCTCTTCCTCCGTGTCAAAGGACAGGTTCCTAAAATAGGCCAGGAGTAAGACGAGCAAAGATGGTGATAAGATAAGTGAGTATGAAAGAGTGGATAGTTTGAGGGTGAAAGAATGGAGTAGAGGAAGATAAACAAAAGCAGGTTTAAGATGAAGTTGTGAGAAGAATTGCAAACCTGATGAAAATGGTTCTGCCCTCTTTGACATCTGAAGGGAGAAGTTTCTTTGAGGTTTTCTTTTTAGCTAGAGACAAAAGAGCAGACAAAAGAGCAGAGGAGCGGTGTCAAAAAAAACATGTTCACGGATTTCATATTTTTTATTTACATTACATGCAGAAATAGTAAAAACATTAGCAGAGAATTGATACCTGATTTATCTTCTTCATGGTCCTCATCCTCCTCTTCATCATCATCATCATTTGAATCAAGGCTACTCTTATCGTCATTATCGTCATCACCATCACTATCATCATCATCATCATCCTCTTTCTCATCTTCATCTTCTTCTTCTTGTTCTTCATCATCATCTTCCTCCTCCTCACTGTCTTGTTCCTCGCTATCAACTTCATCTGATTCAGATTCTTCCACCTGCTTTACTGCTTGTTTAGAAGTGACGCTGTGGAAAAAATTTAAACAAAATTAGCTGTTTAAGTTAACCAGTTTATGGTGACTTATTAATGCAGGTTTACATATTTGAGGTTCACACTTTTTCTTCACAGGGGCTGCTTGTGGCTTTTCTTCATCCTCGTCTTCAGTGTCGCTCTTGGCGTCGGACTGTTTTGCAGTTGCCTTTGTATTCTTATTTCCTATTAGGTAAACAGAACAGTGTTCATTTTTCATGTCTGAATTTGAATGTCGATAGATCTTAAAACAACAAATAGTGGTTTACCCTTGCAGATTAAAAATACAGTATATTACCTGCACTTGAGGACAACTGTGTGGCAAGAAATTTGTCCTTAGGCACAGCCCAGTCAATTGCTACCTGCCGACCTGTAAATACATTTTTTTTAAATGCCGTTATGTGATACACACTAAAGAATGTTCATTTCCCAAACTGAGACGTCAGTAATGAACTGTTTCTCACGCAACAGCAAAAGTTTCACTCACTAACCTTTAATCTCCTTCAGGTTCATAGCATTAAGCGCTCTTGCTGCCTCAGACACATTTTTAAAAAGTACAAATGCAAATCCTCGCATCTTCCCATCTATAGAAAGAACAAAAACAAATTAATAATTAAGAAAGCAACAAATCAACATACTCAAGGGTTACACAACAATTCACTGTGTCGATGGGAAATAACCATGTGGTCAAGCCTATTACTGTATACTCCTGCGTGAATTAAATACTTGACAAATGAAAATGATATAATATAGTTACATACATATATATATATATATATATAGTGTTTGGTCATATTGCCCAGCCGTATTTGTACATCCAGTACCAATTGAATACATTTTTACCAGGTTTGAGGGGAATTTTTGCTTCAAGAACTGTTCCAAACTTGGATAAAACTTGCTTCAGATCATCTTCGGAGCACTGCAACACAAGACATGTCATATGTTACAGGTCAAGCAACAAGTGCACCTCTTACACAGCAGATATGTAGCTGAGGTTCACACAATAGATCGACATGCACTTGTCAATTTACACCCATGTTGCATACTGTACCTTAAAACTAAGGTTCCTTATGATGAGTCTAGATTTCAGCTGGATTTTCTTGAAACCTTTGTTTTTCTGCTCATTTCCCTTGTTTGGTGCTGCAGCTTGCTCTTTAGGTGCTGCAGCTGGATCTTTAGGTGCTGCAGCTTGATCCTTAGGTGCTGCAGCTGGATCTTTAGGTGCTGCAGCTGGATCTTTAGGTGCTGCAGCTGGCTCTTTACGTGCTAAATGAAATACACAAACATGGTTATCAAGTAGACATGGTGTGAGAGCTTTCTCAGTTGCTTGATTCCAGACGTGCCTTCGTACAAACCTGTTTTCTTCTTGTCCTTTATTTTCTTCTTTGCCACTGATATATTCAGCCTCTGACCGTCATATTCTTTTACTTCTTTCAACGCTCGCTGTGCATCTTCTTCCATGGAATATGTGACATAGCCGAATCCCCGACATTTTTCTGTGCCTGGTTTATAAACAAAAACAAATTATAAATGTTTCCATTTGAGTGTTATGTGTTGTGGGACTATTTAATAAAATGCATTTACACTTACAGGCCCGTACACTATGGAGGACTAAACATGACTTAAGTCTCAATAAAAAAATAAAAAATAAATGCATAAATAAAGCATGAATAAATACAGCAATAAATGAATAGATGCAAGAATAAAGGTATAAATAAAAATACATAAATACAAGTATAAATAAATAAATAGACTATAAAATGTCTACATTTACTTCTGTGTCCATATGTTGATACGGTCGGGGTCCGATTTGTTCATGCATTTGTTTATTCATTTATTTATTTATTTTTTTGAGACTTAAGTCATGTTTCCTCCACCAGCCTTAAAGGTCAATTAACTGACTATTTAGTAAAGATATCCCAACTAAATGAATGACAACATTACCTTTCTCTCTGACCACGAAGCATTGCTTTACCGGACCAATGTCAGAGAATATTTCCTCCAGCCGTTCATTTGTAGCTGAAGTTGGTAGAGAACGAACGAATATGGTCTGCGCTGGCATGGTCGTCCGTTGCCTGGCTAACGTTAGCCGTTAGCCCGCTTCTCTTTCCTCCCTTTAGCTCGGTAATGACTCACAAACGGATGTCTGGTTTGTTAACAACCCCGCCTTAGATGTTAATATCAAAGCGACCGATATCACTCGAGTCGGTGGGATGAATACATTCTAGATAACTGTCAAACCCGAGCACCACTACGCTGCCAGACTAATCGCATGTTTACATGTGTGGGCAGCCATCTTAGAAATGTAACGGAAACGGTCTCGACCCTGCACTTCTCGCGTTACTTGCTTAAAGGCTGATGGTATCGCCGTCTACCGGCACGGAGGTTTACACGTTGCATTCACGCTCCCAGTTATTTAATTCTACAAGGAAAATTCACATCCATAAAAAGCCATATTTTCAAAATCTCGACCAACCTATATTCCCTTCGAAATTCAATTTCTGTCTATCCAAATGATCAATAATAACATAAATTCATAGAGCTGATGTACTACAATATGTTTTCAAGGAAATGGGATTGTACAGCCTACCTTTCAATTCAATTTTTTGGTATTTATTTTTTTGCTTTGTATTTATTGTTTTTTTACTTTTTTTGTGTTGTGTTTTTAAAGGTTGAATATGTAGAATCTTCATTAAAACTTATATATTTAAATTAATAATAATAATAATAATAATAATAATAATAATAATAATAATACACCCACAGGGCGTTTTGAGGGGTACAGAATGAAAGTATTGCTTTTCCATAAAAAATATATATTTAGTCTGAATTAATATTACATTATTTTTAGGGGTTTGACATTGACTTTCTGTCACATTCTGTTTACATTGTACGAGCCGGCATTGCGAGTTGCCAGGGTTGTCTGTTGTTCAGTGCAGCTACTGTAGACTTGCACTGGGTGAAATGGAGTTTGCCAATCCTGCAGCTGCTTTGCTATTTGTCCCAGCAGCTGAGTGACCAGAGACGAGCAAAAACCAGAGTCAATATAGGCATTAAAACCTAAAATGCACGCTATAATGGCTACGTTTCTCCTTGATCGGTTAGCCAACTTTCATGTTTACTTAACTGTAATGGTAATGGTAGTAACTGTCAATCAAACTCATCTTCAATACTTCTTTTTGTGGTGCGATTAGCCGGAGGAGATGGATTCAAACAGGCTCAAACAGGCTCCGGTCTCTTGTAGGCTACTGGACCGGGTCTGACGACATGGCAACCCGAGTGCTTCAAATTATTTTTGTTGTTGCGACTACGACCTTGAGACACTAGATGGCGGTGTCCTGTTCATTCTCCAAATTCAATCTTTAAGTACTCTTTCTTCTTAAATGTGTTTATGTCAACATAATATAAGATTGAATTGTTCATTGAAAGGAAGAATGACTGCCTTAGTCTCACTACTGTAGTAGTAGAGTACTTATTCCCAAAGGGAAATCGCAATGTGACAGCAAATTCTTTATAAAACACACACAACTAATAAGGTAAGTGAGAAACAAGTACAAAGTAAAAGGTCAAATTCTATTCAATAAAGAAAAGAAAATAGAACATGTCGTCAAACACTGTTAGAGACTTTATTGCACAAATTCGAATTGTATCAAAGTTATTAGACACAATGCTTCACAACAAAAGAAGCACACGTTCAACAACGACCGTTCATTTATCAAACGAACCAAGTAACTTGTTAATTGCTGCTATGATAGTTTGTGAAAGCAGAAATGTAACGGAAACGGTCTCGACCCTGCACTTCTCGCGTTACTTGCTTAAAGGCTGATGGTATCGCCGTCTACCGGCACGGAGGATTACACGTTGCATTCACGCAAGTTATTTAATTCTACAAGGAAAATTCACATCCATAAAAAGACACATTTTCAAAATATCGACCAACCCATATTTCTTTCGAAATTCAATTTCTGTCTATCCAAATGATCAATAATAACATAAATTCATACAGATGATGTAGTACAATATGTTTTCAAGGAAATGGGATTGTACAGCCTACCTTTCAATTCAATTTTTTGGTATTTATTTATTTTTTTGCTTTGTATTTATTGTTTAATTTTTTTACTTATTTTCTTTATTGTGTATTTAAAGGTTGAATATGTAGAATCCTCATTAAAAGTTATATATTTAAATTAATAATAATAATAATAATAATAATAATAATAATAATAATAATAATACACTCACAGGGCGTTTTGAGGGGTACAGAATGAAAGTATTGCTTTTCCATAAAAAATATATATTTAGTCTGAATTAATATTACATTTTTTTTTAGGGGTTTGACAATGACTTTCTGTCACATTCTGTTTACATTGTACGAGCCGTCATTGCGGGTTGCCAGGGTTGTCTGTTGTTCAGTGCAGCTACTGTAGATTGGCACTGGGTGAAATGGAGTTTGCCAATCCTGCAGCTGCTTATTTGTCCCAGCAGCTGAGTGACCAGAGACGAGCAAAAACCAGAGTCAATATAGGCCAAGCATTCACTCGAAGGACTGAGATAAAGGAGTTTAACGGCATTAAAACCTAAAATGCACGCTATAATGGCTACGTTTCTCCTTGATCAGTAAGCCAACTTTCAGGTTTACTTAGCTGTAATGGCGGTAATGGTAGTAACTGTCAATCAAACTCATCTTCAATACTTCTTTTTGTGGTGCGATTAGCCGGAGGAGATGGGTTCAAACAGGCTCAAACAGGCTCCGGTCTCTTGTAGGCTACTGGACCGGGTCTGACGACATGGCAACCTGAGTGCTTCAAATTATTTTTGTTGTTGCGACTACGACCTTGAGACACTAGATGGCGGTGTCCTGTTCATTCTCCAAATTCAATCTTTAAGTACTCTTTCTTCTTAAAGGTGTTTGTATGTCAACATAATATAAGATTGAAATGTTCCTTGAAAGGAAACATGACTGCCTTAGTCTCACTACTGTAGTAGTAGAGTACTTATTCCCAAAGGGAAATTGCAATGTACAGCAGATTCTTTATAAAACACACACAACTAATAAGGTAAGTTAGAAACAAGTACAAAGTAAAAGGTCAAATTCTATTCAATAAAGAAAAGAAAATAGAACATGTCGTCAAACACTGTTAGACTTTATTGCAAAAATTCGAAATGTATCAAAGTTATTAGACACAATGCTTCACAACAAAAGAAGCACACGTTCAACAACGACTGTTCATTCTTCAAACGAATCAAGTAACTTGTCAATTGCTGCTATGATAGTTTGTGAAAGCACCGTCATTTATTGCAAGGCTCATAATCTCATCTCTGTCTCAAGAGGTCATATGAACTTCTAGGTGTATTATGGTGTTTTTCACTGTCAACAAATAGCAACACGGCATTTCCCATGGAAGACGACATATTCTTCCAAGCAGGATAGACCATCAAAACACTCAAGTACCTGGAGTTGTTTGAGTAAATATGAAAGGTTGTGCAGTGATATAATAAAGTTTTGGCTTGGAGGAACTATAAAAGAGTGCATGCACAATGTGTTCTGTAAACAACTTGTCTTTTTGGCAAACTAGTATTGAGTATTAACTGTTGTTATGACCTATGTATCGTTCTTTGTTCCTGGCTCTTTCATTCCATTCAGGAAGCTCCCAATTAATCAACTCCTCTGCACGTACAAAAAGCCCCTTCTCCATCTCCCTTCATTCTCTCCCTCAGCCAGCAAACTCTGAATGAATCTGTTCGCACCACTTTGCATCATTTGACCTAACTTTGTTTCCTCCCCTCCCCAACCCACAGTGTCCCATTACAGTTAAATGAAAGATAAATAAGTTCAACAACATTTTTTTTTTTACTGGAAAGACACACCAAAAAAAACGGCAAATGTACGATCCTTCATAAAGGCGGTTTACTGTACTTTACAATTCACATCATGGAGTTGACTGACATACAGTAACTGTAAAATCAGTGAGGTGTTGTGTAACTTTGGCTCCAGTCTTGGAGGGCTGCTATAAGTTGTGCAAACCACCAGATGTCACAGATGTTAGCACCACATGCTTAGTTAGAGGTCCTGCTTCATAAAGCTCCATCAAACTGGAGGGAAATGTAACATCAGTACGGTTGCAAAAGGGGCAGGCATTTCCGGAAACTTTCCATTGGAAGTTAAGCTGGAAAATTTTGCAAATATTCAAAATTGGAAATTGTGGGTAGTTAAGACGGACCTGTGTCATACCCAAACATAAATTTAACCATTTTGTTCGGTCATGGGCTGACATCCATCATGTGATATTTGCAAGTACAACATTAATACCCTACATCAAATTTATTTACCTTTTAATATCATCAAAATGTACTTCAATAGTCCAGGGTTCTAGAAATCATCTGTGCATGCGATGGAGGAATGCACAGTGCATGTACGGGACGTGGCTTCAATACCCCTGCAGTATACAGTACAGTGAGCTATGTGCAAGTGATTGAGGAATAGCATATTCTAAGTGTACTTGCACTATATTTAAAATCCCTGTTGAGGGCCAACCTTAATCTTTTGTAAATTCCTAGTTTTTCCTGTTTATTCCTGTGGCAAGTTTCCGAACAATTTTGCAACCCTTACCATCAGTATGACGCACCCGCAACCGGTTTTGTGAATTCAATGGAATAGAGTGCAAGGTGACTGTTACTCCACCTACATCAAGTACTGGAAGAAGTGTATAAATGAAATGAATGTATTTTCCCCAAGTTAATTATCACTGTCATAGCAAAACACTGTAGACTAACAAATACTTTTTTAGACAGAGAAAACAAGCAAAGTCAAGGTAATATTGTATTGTGTTGTAATAAATTCATCTTACAACTTGGCCTTCAGCGGTGTAAAGTGGAGTGAGTGGAGGAACATGTTTAGGGTGGCCAGATACTCTTTCTGGTGCCTTTTCAGGTGGCCTGCATGTGTTGAATCCTCCCACTTCTTAGCTGTGATGTCAATCCCGCGCTTTCGCCAATGATCAATCACCTCCTCCATGGCCCGTGGGTCGCTCAATGCATCGTTCTCGCAAAAGAAGAACAGTGCAGGAGTGGTTATGGGAGTGTTCCAAAATGCATCAATGCTTGTGTTAAAGTAGTCCACTGTCTGGCGTTTGAACAAGCCAAAGTATAATAAGCTTAATTGTTTTACCAGTGTCTCCCAACGTGGAAATACAGTCTTAGCTAGACCTGGGTAGAGAGGAGAAAAGGCACATTTAATTCATTTTCACTGAAAAGCATTCGTTCCTATTCATACAGATTTCATTTCATGTATAAACATACAGTTTTGGATCTAGCCAGTGTGATTGTGCATTATGGATACTTATAACATGAAATTGATGAATGTGTTCAATCAGGCATCTCCAATCCTGCTCCTGGGGGGCTGCTGCCCTGCATGTTTTAGGTTTCTCCCTGCGCCAACACACCTGAGTCTAAGGGGTCGTCCACACGAACGCAGGTGTTTTTGAAACCATGTGTTTCTCTGCACAGTTTGGCCTTTCATCCACACGTAACCACAGTTGTGGGCTCCTCAAACTGGAGTCCGGGGTTGACTTTATCGAAAAGTCCGGTTTCAGCAGTCATGTGTGGACAGGAAAACCGAGGAAAACTTATCAACATTGTTTGACGTCACACTGTGCGATGGTAAACAGTAAGTTGTATCCATGGAGACGTGCACTCTAGATGTGACCAGCTGACAGAGGCAGATTGTGGTTTTGATGTGGTCAGAGATATTTTTTATTACACTGGTGGTTCTTTTTAAACGGGGGTCATTAAAGTTTAGTTTCAAAAATACCTCTGTTCGTGTGGACTAGGCCTAATGCTCTGCTCAGCTTAACCTTGTCACAGGTTTGATAATCATTAGCCTCAGGTGTGTTTCAGCAGGGAGAAATTTAAAACATGCAGGGCAGGACTGGAGATGCTTGTGTTAATCATGTCAATACTGAACCAACCTATGGCCATCGTCTCCACAGAGCCCACCACCAGGCTATCATAGACTTGGCCTTTGATCCTCTGAGTGAGTGCCTGATATGTCTGTGTATCCTGGGACACATGTACCAGCAGCTGAGAAAATGTGTAGCCACCAATAGAGAAGGCATGGACAAGCAGTGGGCGGGATACAAAGCGTTCACTCTGGAGCAACTCTAGCAACCTCTTTCCATGATCCAGACCCCAGCGCGGCCACAGGAACTCTTTAACCTTGTATAAAATAAACAGAAAGACAAAAACCAAAAGCTGTTGTAATCTGTTTCTGGAACCGAAAACCAGTTCTCATAAACTGAGAGTTAACAAACCTTTCACTAAACCCCCTTTTCTGGTACACTTCAAATCAAAGTTTTGTTTACCTTCAGTGTTTCTAACTAAAGCACATTGTGCGTACTGTATTCTTGATGTTTACCAAAACATGATGAACTGATTTCCTCCCCCATAAAACATTTGTCACGGCAATTTTTCAATCCACGTTTACCAGCTTGCCCTTCTTCTTTCCTCCCTTTGTTGGAACTTTGTGTATTTTGGTGAGTCATCGCCTTAATAACAGTTAAATGGATGAATGCATTCCTTGATGCACGATGCCTGTAATAATCCAGGTTTAATGGGCATGCATGGCCATATGATCACAATTAAAGACCAGACTGCCTTACAACCTCTATAACAAAGAATTAATGAAATGATTATTGAAATTCTTATTATTACTGACGTGACTTTGCACTACTGGAGGCGTATGACTTATTTGTTGTTGTAAATGTGTGCATGGATTCATTTTAGGTTACAACCTCTACAACAAAGAATAATTTGAATCAACCTTTGCAACGCTGGAGGTACGTCTTACGTGTTGTAGATGTGTGTATTGTGGTCATTTCAGTTCAGAGCAGAAGTCTGTGGATAGGGGTAATTTCTAAATACGAGTATGAACAGTGAAAAAGATCAGATCAAAAAATGTTATTGAGAAATGTGAATGTAGCCTTTTAAGTTCAAGAGGTATTCCACATACTATATGCTCTTGTCTGGCTTAACTCATTCATCTGAGGTTAACAATTAACTTGTTATCTTGTTTACATGTATAGTGGGCTCATAACGATTTTGGACTTAATGGTTGGGGAAGCAATGCACTACGCTCTACATGCATGGATGATACACATCTCTACTCTGCTGTATTCTATATTATCAAAATCATTTTTCAAAACAACCATTCTTTATATCTATATATAGATATAGGGAATGGTTGATTCAATTCATTCAATTCAATTCAAAAAACTTTATTTGTCCCCGGGGGGCAATTCAGGGCACACAGAGCAGCAAATAACAACAGTGCAATTATACAAAAACATTTTAACCTAACACAAGAATAAAGTGTAAGAGAAGAGTAAGTGTCAGGATGTTAGTGTGTTAGTACAGGTAGAATAAGTGTCACGATGTTAGTGTGTTAGTACAGGTAGAATAAGTGTCACGATGTTAGTGTGTTAGTACAGGTTAGAATAAGTGTCAGGATGTTAGTGTGTTAGTACAGGTTAGAATAAGTGTCAGGATGTTAGTGTGTTAGTACAGGTTAGAATAAGTGTCAGGATGTTAGTGTGTTAGTACAGGTAGAATAAGTGTCAGGATGTTAGTGTGTTAGTACAGGTAGAATAAGTGTCAGGATGTTAGTGTGTTAGTACAGGTAGAATAAGTGTCACGATGTTAGTGTGTTAGTACAGGTTAGAATAAGTGTCAGGATGTTAGTGTGTTAGTACAGGTAGAATAAGTGTCAGGATGTTAGTGTGTTAGTACAGGTAGAATAAGTGTCAGGATGTTAGTGTGTTAGTACAGGTAGAATAAGTGTCAGGATGTTAGTGTGTTAGTACGGGTAGAATAAGTGTCAGGATGTTAGTGTGTTAGTACAGGTAGAATAAGTGTCAGGATGTTAGTGTGTTAGTACAGGTAGAATAAGTGTCACGATGTTAGTGTGTTAGTACAGGTAGAATAAGTGTCAGGATGTTAGTGTGTTAGTACAGGTAGAATAAGTGTCAGGATGTTAGTGTGTTAGTACAGGTAGAATAAGTGTCAGGATGTTAGTGTGTTAGTACAGGTAGAATAAGTGTCAGGATGTTAGTGTGTTAGTACAGGTAGAATAAGTGTCAGGATGTTAGTGTGTTAGTACAGGTAGAATAAGTGTCAGGATGTTAGTGTGTTAGTACAGGTAGAATAAGTGTCAGGATGTTCGTGTGTTAGTACAGGTAGAATAAGTGTCAGGATGTTAGTGTGTTAGTACAGGTTAGAATAAGTGTCAGGATGTTAGTGTGTTAGTACAGGTAGAATAAGTGTCAGGATGTTAGTGTGTTAGTACAGGTAGAATAAGTGTCAGGATGTTAGTGTGTTAGTACAGGTAGAATAAGTGTCAGGATGTTAGTGTGTTAGTACAGGTTAGATACAGAGAACATCGTCGGTGTGAGATGTAGAAAGACATGTGTGTATCAGATGTAAGCAGACATGTGAACGGGTGTATAAGATGTAAACAATGTAAACGGTGATGGCTATGATATAAACATATATATGTTTAATATCAACTTAATTGTGTGCCTTTGCAAATCACTGGTGAGTATTGTTAACAGCTTACCTCACTCTCCACTACAAGCACATCAAATCCAGTACGGAAGTAGATTTCGCAATACTTGGCCACAGCTTGAGGACGGGAACCCAACCACGGCAGCATCAGCATAAGAGGTTTATGATCCTCAGAGGCTTTAGTCTGACTTCCTGAGACTGGAGATGACAATTCATTCATGTAGAAAGTGACATTCTTACTGAGGCGGTGGGCAGTGACGCCTCTGATCAGGACTGTCCGGGACAACATAGTCGCTGCCGCCCGGCTTCCCATTGACTACGTGTCTGTACAGGATACATAGAGGAGACACAAAAGGGACACATTGAGCTGGAATTACAATAAAGCTTCTAACATTACCAACCGTTTGCAAATTAAAAAAAAAACACATTAACATAGCAATTACAAACATTGCGCACGCCTAGTTGTTAAAGCTAAAACGGTACTGGATAATTAGTGGTTACCTGGATGTAACTCCAGTGCTATCACAGACTCTCCCGTACGTTGATAGACCTACTTTGTCACATTAAACAAACGTCAAAATGATCTAAGAGATAACGTTCATAATAACATAACGTTACTAACGAACTAAAACAACAATGCTTTACCGAAGTTAGGTGAAGTCAACAGTTTGTAACGTCAGCAATAAACGTCAGAGCGCTTTCTTGATCGTGTTTGCTGGATGAGTTACTGACCTGCTTTCAGCCGTGTGCCAGCGATGCTCTAGTTAAAGAATAGGTAAAGCTCTTCTTTCAAGACACATTTTTTGCCGGGGGAGAGCGAGTGTAGCGAACGAAGCACACATCACATCCCGCTGAAACCATTGACCTATCGCGAGTCCTTTGGCTAGAGACGCTCGAGCTTCCTCCTGTTCCTTCTTCATCTGATCGCGCTGTCCTCACTTGACTGCCACGCGCAGCTCACACGGACTGCTGCCCTCCTTCGGACATAAAGTGCTCGGCGTCAACACTGAAAGTAGACCGGTTGAACCATATGTCTGTGGGTCGAAGGAACCGGTATACCTAGCCCAGGGATCTGCAACCTTTACTATCAAAAGAGACACTTTTGCCCCCTCTTCACCAAGTCACATTTGTCTGGAGCCGCAAAACATATTTGATCTCACAGCTTATAGAGTTGTATATATTGTTATATCTACAAAAAAAAACCTACAATGTGTTGCATTTATGAAATTCATTCATTCATTCACAAAATAAAGAAAACTTGAAATTCCATTCCTTACTCCTTACCTTATTTAGTTTGTACTTATTTTATTTCAGTATGCTGCTAAACTGCACAGTGCGTATTGTTGTATATTGTATATACCTACGCTTAACCACAATGTCTGTTGCACTCTGTCACACTTAGTTATTGTTTGATTTATTTTACGTTAGCTTTATTTTGATTTGATTATGTTAGTTTATTGCCACTATGATACTTTCCCATCTTTGTGTTGAAACTGTTGCACAATCATTTCCCTCGGGATAAATAAAGCTTCTTGAATCTTGAATCTTGAATCTTGAATCTATTACTATTATCATTTTTATTACCTGATTTCTCACCACATGTTAGGCATCATCATTGGCAACAGACTATTTTCCTCTGATCATTATTTTGGGGGGATTAATCCATGGTTAGCATACTGACAGTGTGGGTCAGAAACTCCAGATTAGCAGGGAAAGGTGCTGAGCGATAGCCTCAGCATGTGATGCATATTTTAGTTTCACATAATAATTTTTTAAAAATCACCTTGAACGCCAGGATAACAGGTGCTCCCTTTGAAAGATTGTCCACTGTGCAAAAAACAAATCATTTATTTCCATGTTATTTTTTAGCAAAGATACAGGGAGCCACTGAAAAGGGGGCTGAAGAGCCGCAGGGTTGCAGACCCCTGACCTAGCCCTATCTACTCTTGCAAGTGAGGAAAAACAAAAGTTAAGTCTGGGCTAAGTTGTTTTCTCTCCTGTGTTTATGAATTAAAAAATGTGTCCAGCATGAATCTAGTATAATTTTTTGTAATTTTTTTCCTGAAGTTTTTTTTTTTTTCCATCTGTGGATAAAAAAGGTTTGGCAGGTGATATTATTGCTAAGCGACTTTTTTCATCAGTGAAAACACAAGAAGCAATTCAATTCAATTCAATTTTATTGATAGTGTCAAATCCTAACAAAAGTTATCTCAGGACACTTTACAGAGAAGGTAAAGACCACACTCTATGACTTATTTATGATTTACATAGACCCAACAATTCCCCCGTAGAGTACGGTGGAGACGAAAACCTTCCCTATGACAGGCAGGAACGTCAGACAGACCCAGCTCTGTGGAGGACGGACATCTGTCTGCACCGGTTGGGGAGGAAGAAAATGAGAGAGAAAGAGAGAAAAGACACACAGATGGACAGAGAGAGACAGACAGACACACTTCCAGAGATGCAAGCAACCAAAGCGTAACAGTAACTATAATAATATCTATAGTAATGTGAATATGAGGTATATGTTAAGGCAGTAAATACAACAGAATAGTAGAAACAAGCACAGCTACGGTGATAGAATATGAAAATGACAGTAATTATGGTGGCAAACATGATCAATGATGAGTAGTGGCAATAGCAGCTACGATACAGCGAGACATACCACTGGTGGTGTTTTTATGGCTAAGAATTTTATAGTTTATTAAACTAGTGATAGTATATATGAGTAACAGTGATAATAGCAGCAGGAAGCGTCATGAAGGACCACGGCAGCAGGCACCACCACGATCAGCAGAGCAGGTGAAATTCTTCCTTGTATTATTAATCTAAGGGGGACGTAGACCCGCTCGCTTCCCATTTTGCTATCTTTCCAAAAATCACTGAAGACCAAATTAAAATTATACCATGTGTCTTCGTTTATGGTGACCTTCCACGGCAGTTTGACATGTCGTAGCATAGTAGTAGGAGCACAGTCGGAATTGATAACTTTAACCTGTGTTTTTGCTACGGTGACAAATCCAAATGTCTGCTACTCAACACTTTAGTAGTCCTAAATTGTCCATAGATATTAACACATACAGTATATGATAGGTATATATCTGTGGTGTATATTAACCTACTGGTTTTAATGTTAAACTGTATTTCCAAGAGTGTTGAGTGAGTTTTCAGTGTCATATCAAGTCCATTGTTATTAATCCACTATCAGCCACTATCAGTCTCCTCCCGTCACATACAGTAAAGTCAAGTGTATTCATGACTGTGGCTGTGATTTAGTCTGTTAACCCCTTTACTCTTAAGAGGAACAAACATGTAAAGAAAATGTTTATATTTACAACGAAAGAAAGACTTGCGGGAAAGTGTAACATTGTCATTAAATCATCAAATCAAAATATCAGTCCAACAAAGGGAGAAAGGCGATGAAGCTACAAAGTCAAGTCATGTAGAGGGCTTACCATGCTCGCATAAATATGCTTACAAGGACTCAATATACAGCATATAGCTTTATCTTCTCATCACCCCTCATCCTAACCAGGGTCATGGCTTGTTTTGATCCTTCTCTGTGCTTGTGCAGCTTTGTTTCTGTGTCTTGTCCTGAATGTCCACATTCCCAGCTGGATCCCAATCCCTGCTGACTTTGTCTTGTTGGAGGATGACTTGTCTAAACAGAAACCAGTTGCCCAATGAATTAGGATAGCAAGTGTGAGGCGGCAATAATTTGGCCATGTCCTTCGCTGAGCTCATATGTTTGGCCTGTCATTGTTCCTTTTCAGTCCCTTTAGTTACGGCTGGGTTGGTGCTTTCCTGTGTCCTCATCAGACAGTGGGTTCAACACACCCCTCGGGAAGTTCCTATCTTCATCACTGATCTGAATAGTCCTTACTGTCTTTCAATCTGTGTTTATGTGAGTCTGAATCTTATTGTTATGAGCAAAGGTGTTTTTTTATCCTGTAAGCAGAAGCTTGTGTAGAATCGAGATGCAAGACAGCTGGTAAACTGCTCTCTTTATAAATGCTGTATTTACCATTGCAGCCAACATTAGTCTTGGCATGCAGAATCAGCCTTTATGCCTTCATGTCTTTGGGATTTGTGTTTGGCAGATTTGTTTGGGATGTAGTTTGATCCATATTTATCTAAATGTTTTTGTATATAAGAATAATCAATGTTCCTTTGGCAGAATACATGCAACAACATTCCTGGCTTGAAAAAATACCCTGCTAATTCAGCAATGGTCAGTGGAGAGTTCAAAACATACCTGAGACAGGCAGCACAGAAGTGTATCTGTGCTTTAAACTCTCTAACTCTAAATGCAAACGAAGGTATGTGGATCAGTGTCTATTTTAGAACCATCTTTGGGAATTGAATTAGGCCACAAGGCTACTGGATTTCCCCCACTGGGTAAAAACAGCACACATGAACAAAAGAATAAAGAAAGTGAGTAACATGGCACCATCAGATCATGCATGTCAAAGGCTCTTGCCACAATAATGGCATGCCAACAATGTCAGGAGTGTTAATTACTGACTTAAGGCTAGCAATTTTTTGTCAAAACCACTTGTGGTGAACCACTGTTCACCACTATCATGCATTATGCATTCGTGCTATCTAAAGAGAATTTCCTGCTTTATCAAGTGTATTTGACACAAACTGAGTAGTTCATATAATGGCTACTTTAAGAGGAAGGGCACAGCATCAGCTGTAAATTAAACTCAATAGCAGTTATTGATCTGTAGCACTAGTTAGCTCAGTGCAGGGCACCGCCTGCCTGATGGTTGATGAGAGTGCTTTGGCCCCATGACATATTTATGCCTTTTTCTTTTTTATCTGTATTCTTCTTCTGCCTCGTCCTCGTCTCTTCTACACTCTCAACATCGCATACAGTACATCATACACGCCAGAGGGATGTGTGTAAGTGTATGTGGGGAACAGAAACAGCAGTAAGAGATGATACTGAGTGTGGTGTGGATGATGCCTTAGATTTAGGAGAATGGGATTGTGCAAACAGTGACTGTCAGATCAGTGCAGCGGCAGAGAGTGGGACAGGGGGGGTTGTCTCGAGGAGGTGGGGTCTGTCCCATGTGTCGACTGTCGGATGGAGAGAAGAGCACAGCACAGTCAGTATGCAAGGACACAGAATGCTACGCAGAGAGAGACTGCAGGCATGCAGTGACACGGAGGAACATGTATGTTTAAAGAGGCTGCAGCAGAGTGGGCTAATGATGAGGTAAGAAAGCTGAACTGAAACCGACTGCAAGAAAGCAGTTGTGCACTTAATATCCTTCATGTGCTCTTAATTTTAATTGTCTTTATACTCTATGTGTCTCAATGTTTGTACTGTGTAGGAGAAAGAGAGAACAGTATTTGCATTTTTAGTATTCACCCAACATGGAGAGTGATTTACTGCAGATATCCTATAGCACTACACAATGTTTGATGAATGGTTGCACTGACTGTGATTTACCTTTATTTTTTTCCCCAGGTGTGTTGAGCATGAGATCCCCAGAGACCTGAGGTTAAAGATTTGTCAAGCATGTGATTGGACAACACCCCTCAAAACTTACAGCATGTGACTCTGCGGTGGAGTTTGTAGACCCTCGCGATGCTCTCTCTATGGAATCTTCTTCTACCCCTCTCCTTGCCGCTCTCACTTTATGTCATGGCGTTCACTGGAGAAAATGCCCAGGGAACCCGACAGCCAGACACTGACACAGCAGTGCAGCGTCTCACGAAGCGCCCACAGAGACCTCATGGATCTACTTACGCACTGGGGAATCCCATATTTGGGAGTGAGAACATTGACTCCCTGGGTCTACCTGTGAGTTGGCCCTTATCGTCATCTGAGGAATCAGATAGACAAGGTGTGATCGGTGAATACACTGATTTACAGGAGAGCACAGACACTCCTCTTTTGTATCCTAATGAGAAGGGGCTTATCATATCCAGAACCACAGATACAGAAGATGCCACCTCCAAGGAGAGCACAAAACCATTAAGGTCTTCATCAGGAGTACCACCTCAACCTACTCGGGAACAAACATTAAAGAATCAGCCATCTGAGACAAGTACTGGATCTATATTGCAGTCTACACAGACTTTAGAGAATCAGCCAACTTTCACAGCTTCACAGAATGACACGACTGAGAGCCAGTTACCATTTCTTCTCTCTGGCTCACTTCCATCAGACTCCTCTTTACCACTATCTGTTGGACCTGGGCCTAGTCCGGAGCGCCCCACTCCACCAGTAGCCAATTGGGGAAGGACCGCAAGCCCTTCTGTTATCACACATGGAGAGAAACAGGAGAGGACTGTAAACCTGAAGAAAGACAAAGGTTAGTGTCCTGCCTTGAATTATATGTAATGTGTAGCATCCATCATTTACTAAACAACCATCACAGTCACTTACGGCCTATTGTGAATAGTAGGATTTATAGTGTTGGCATTCTTAAATACCTAAAATAAAGTCTACAAAACAGCAAGTCTTTGTGTGACTGCAGTGTATCCAATATATATTCTACTGGCATTTTACATTCAAAGGAGGGTTTGCGTCACATCACTCCCCCAAGCTTTCACTCTCCTCAAAAATGTCTCCCTTACTATTCCCCAAAACCTCTCTTCCGTCTTTCTCTCTCACTCCTTTCATCACAGATTCTCCGACCAAATTCTCCACTATCTTGTTGATGTAGAAACATTTCAGTGTCCATTACCCACATCCAAAGGTTACTGGATAATGTGGTGTACACCTGTAGATAGAGTATTTACCCTACACACACACACACACACACACACACACACACACACACAATAGCACTCACTTGTCAAGTAAATAATGTGCTGTGTCCACAAACACGGGGGGTGGAATACTCTGACAGAACTGTGTATAACAAATTGCCCTTCCTCAAGCTGCCTATGAATTTAATACCAGACACAATTTTCAGCCAGTTTATTGAATACATGTATGAAATATGACATTGAAAATTCTTGTTAACTATATCTCTATGAGTGTTTGCTGTTTCTGCATTGACATAATCACTTCACTACTAATGGAGGACAAGAAATAGGGCATATTCCAGTTATAACCAGTAAGTTATAGTCTACTGATTCTGGTGGCTCCACACAGCTTACTCTGAACGTTATTTCACAGAGAGAATGAGATGCTTACATTATTTATTGGTTACACAATCGCAGTCAGATATGAAAGTTAAATACCTCTGCATGTTCTTGTTAGGAAGGATAAAACATGAATGATAGCACAACACCTCTTGACCATGCATAATAATTGCCACACAGAATGAGAGCAGCAATGAGGTCAATACTGGCTAATCAACCCACATCTCTCTCTCTCTTACACACACATGCACACACTACTTCCTCATGCTCCCACTCTCTCTGTGACCCAGTTAGAGATTCCCAGTAACAAGCCTGCTCTGTATTATGGATTCATTTCAAACATGGCATGCTCTCTTTTGGACAATAAAGGTAGTGGATATACAATACCTTACTTTGGCCTGTATTTATTGGTTAGATTATAATGATGGTTTCATTTGTGATCATTATTGTCACTTTATTAAAATTGCATCAGCTTGCTGACATGCTCATAAAGACAAGGCTAACATACTGATGTTCCGCACATATTGTTTAGCGTGTTGACCATCATATTTTAGTGTGTTAGCATGCTCTCTCCATTTGCAAGCTAAACACTTTCAGCTATGTCAGCATTTAAAATCTCTGCCCTTATGTGCTCTGTTGAGACAACAAATAAGTTGGTAATGTTTGCTTTTCTTTTACCTGCTTTGCAGATGACTCCAAGGATGATAACCTTCAAGTTTCAAAGACAAATGGCACAGTCTTGCTTAATGGTAACACTACCACACCGTGCAATACCTCAAACCAGTCCTGGACTCCCACCTACCCAGATGATTTTACCCCCAACGAGTCCCTGCGCCCCTCTCTGGCTCTCAGCACTGCCCTTTTCGTCCCTCTGTATTCAGACTGGAATTCTGCTCTTGCTACATGGGGATTTGCGTGGGAAGCACACGTCTATGGCCTGGGGTCTGTCTTTACTGTATTTGGCCTAATCTCTGTGGTCTGCCTGCTTGGCCTGCCCCTGCGGTGTCCCCCGGGAAGCCCCTATTTCACCCTGCTGCACTTGTTCCTCCTAGCATTTGCAGGGATCCAAGCATTCTGTTTGCTGTACGATGCATACTGTCACCAGGATCGTCTTCCCCCTCTGGGCTCCCTGTTGCTTTCTGAGCTGCCCTTCCCCTGTTTGATCTCAGCTTTCTCCTTGGCCTTCCTCCTTCTTTCCTTGCGCTCACGCATGCATCTTTCACTCCCACTTGCTAATTCCACCCTCTTCTCAGTCTTGCCCAAACCTTGCCTGTTACTGTGCATGTCCCTGTTGTATTCTGGGGTATCTCTAGGGTGTGTTGGCATGCTCCAGCTCTTCCACAGCCTCCCCTCTGTGATCCTACTATTCCCTCAGGGAATGTTTGTATGTCTCACAATCTTTCTTTCATGCTCCTACCTCATCTTTTACTGCTTAATGCAATTCAACACAAAACACATCTACAGGCTGAATGATAACGGAGAGAATGGAGGATCTCCGGAAGTAATGCGACCTGCAAAATGCCCCTTTGCCAAAGTGGAGGACTGGGGTAGGGCAGCAGGAGCTGGAGTAGGGGCTTCTTTGTGTCTGTTAGGATGTGGAGGCCTCCAGTGTTATGGGATCCTGCATGCCCTTGGATTGGGTGGGGTTGATGGCTATGGGTTCCAGCCCTGGCCCTGGTGGGGCTTCCAGGTAGGCTGCAGGCTCTGTGAGGTTGGGGTATGTCTAGGTTTGTCTCTCATTGGTTCGTACCCTCTATTCTGTCACAACTCCTCTATCAAGACCGTAACTCATCCAAAGCCAGGATCTTGGTCCCGTCTGTCCTGCAGCTCTCCTTCACGAGGGCTCACCCTGCCCTCTCAAGGAGGTGCAGATTCTCCTGTCCTCTCCTCTCACGATTCTTGGTCCCAGGGTAAGCAGGAAAAGATGGTGGTCTGTAATGTCATCACTAAGGGGCAGTCAGAGGCTCTTCCCCTTTTCTCAATGGTGGATCCTTCTGGAAATGGCCTAAACTGTGTCCCCAAATCCAGCCAGACCCGGAGCACCGTACTACCTCTCCCTACACCTCCAAGCCCACCACACAAGCTTAAAAATGCAGTTGAGTCTCAGCTATCATCACTTGATAGCCTAGGGCTGGAGACTGACTCTACTGTGGATCTGCGTCCCCCATCTCCAATAGACTTGTCCCGCAGCATTGACCAGGCTCTTTTCAGTGAATCCCTATTCTCTCACAGTATTTTTGGTTTGCCAAGACCCCATGCTTCTTCCAGCCTCTCTTTGAACTCTTCGAGCCAAGGTGCATCAAAGCAAGGGCCTAGTTCTCTGGAAAATGCCCTATACCGAACCTCTTCCTGTGGTGACGTGGATCAAGAGAGCGCCCTGTCCAGTTCAAGACCTTCCCAGCCTCATGGCTCTTTGACATCACACAGCAAGCCACCAGTGTCACCAGAGCAATGGGATTGGAAAGAGAGCGTATCTGGCTCAACCCAGGGTCTGTGCAGCAATCCCAAGGAGACAGGAAAACTGCGCTCAAATTCTTGGGCCAACAGAGGTCAAAACTTTACTCAGAGCAGCCTCCCACGAGCAATTCCCCACCTGTCTTGTCACAGGCGTTACCGAACCCTGAGTTTAGCCTCCCAGGACAGCAGTGGGTCTGGCCGTCTGGCAGGGACTAAACACCTGAGTGAAAGCAAACAGCTTGAATGGGATCTAGCTGTACAGGCAGAGTTTGTCAACGTTTGCAGACAAATTGACACTCTGAGTGTTTGCAGTGACACCATTGAATTATAATCAGTTTTAAAAGTCCAGTTGTAATTGAAATGCCCATGACATTGTACATAGATCACAGACTGGTCAGGTTAAATGGAACAATTAAATTGTACATCATAAAAGTTATACAGGTAAAAACAATTACCTGATCAAATGAAAGGGGGTATTGACTTTAGTGATACTATATGTAGACCTAACTTATTTTCTATAACTGCTGTTAGTATATACACCTGAGATCAAAATTAGAGAACAATTTATAAAAACTTGATTTATTCTAAAATGTTATTATTTTTTATTGTTCAGAATTTGATAGAATATCCACTGTGGCTATACTACCGCTTTACTAGCATCTTTTGTTTTTTTAATAACAAAGGCGCTTCAACAAATACCTTTATTTTGAGAGGAGATACAGTATTTTAGAATAAATCAAGTATTAATTATTTGTTCTCTAATTTTTTATTTAAAACTTGCCTTTAAAGGCTTTATCACTGTTTTAGCAGCTTCCCTTAGCTCTTCCTATTGTAGTTCTGTTTTTTTAATTGTCTATTGCTAAAGAGTGAAAATATTTTCGAGGAGTTAACTTAAGTGGGAGTTTTAATATTTGTGTAACTGACACTTTTAAAAATATTTGAAGCTATCCTGCAGAGAGAAATTGAAATGGATACACCGGTTAAAGAGAGGGGACAAACAATATGGGACTGAAACTAAGTCTAATTATTCACTGCTGATGTATTGCTGTGTTTTCAATGGAGGAAGGACATGCTCATAAATATAATGAGATGAGCCCTATTTGACCTCTTCCCAGTTGGGATTGTGTGGACACAGTTTCATCCACAGTGGTAAACAATAACACTACAAATTAAAATCTAATTAACCGGAGAGAGCTGTTTGTGATGGCGAAGCATAATATTTTGCCAACACGATTGCCCCTTTTGCAGCCATTAAGTTGTGCACAGAGCTGGCAAAGTTATGGTTCATCATGGGAACAGACATATTTGCATGTAATGCCATCGTAATTGGATTATCATGTTA
This sequence comes from Echiichthys vipera, assembly GCF_963691815.1. Classification (NCBI taxonomy): domain Eukaryota; kingdom Metazoa; phylum Chordata; class Actinopteri; order Perciformes; family Trachinidae; genus Echiichthys; species Echiichthys vipera. The sequence continues at coordinate 9,928,215 of NC_139832.1, read as the reverse complement.
CCTCAGTGTGGAGTAATAAACTTGGAAATTTAAGGAAAATGTATATATCCTGTTTATAAATACACAGGATGAGTTTATCTTCCCTGATTTGGTACTGCCTGTTTAGCCAACTATTTGAGCGGTATTGTTGACATTTTTGTAGTAGGGTGGCAAAGTGTAGCATGGGTATCTCCAAGATTCAAACTTCTTGGCACACAGGCTTGAAGTGAAAATTAAAGTGATTCCATTTTGAATATATTGTCCTCCGGTGGTAATGAGAAAAACAACACCTTTTACCATTTCTGGAGATATGAAAGAAATGTCAAAATAATATCAAAATGCACTTGTCAAAATGACCTTTATTCATGTAAAACTATTTACAGTAAACATAATTTAGGCTGGGTAGATATCTGTATTTTCTGTAACCCTCAATTATTATTAAAAAACTGTCAAATAATGTTGTCAACCGCAGTACAATAGCTCATTAAAGTGGTTGCATCTTATTGCAAAATAAAGATCCACTCTTTATCATAGAGTGACATTTAATACCAAAGATGTTGAGTACCTCCAAGAAATATAATAAAGTACATTTAAAACTGATAAATCAACTTGAAAGAACTGTCTACAATTCTACAAAAAATAAATCCAACCTGGGCAATTGGTTTGTTTAAATAAATAACTACTTATATTGTGTATTATATACAGACAATAGCCATGTAATTAATATGTGTTTTTGCAAAATGATATAATGGAAGATCACAACATGACAAGCCAATGTGACTCAGACTGATTAGTATTATGAATAGAAAATGGATAATATGTATGGAACCATAAAAAGATAAGTGAAATGTAAAGTGTGGATAGATTTCTGTCTCTTCACTCAAACATTTAGTTATGCAATATTTTCTGTGCCAAATAAGTTGAACAAAGGAAAATCCAGAGTGAGATTACACATGATCACGCCTTTAAAGCGCTCCATGTTACAAATATGTATATGTAATTAAGGCTGATGCTAAGCTTTTGGTCTCTTCTGCAACAGCACATTAAGAGCTCACCAGCTCAAGATAAGATTACATACGGGGTGGTCAGAGCAGAGGATCCATTATGTAACAACCACATTTTCACCTGTCATAGAAAGTACATAGAATGTACGTATTTGCTTAAACAAAAACTAATGGTTACAGTAAGACAATCATGAGAACACAATTGTACTATAGTGCCATATGTATCCTCTTGGCTCAGTAAACACAAAGTAATACACAAGTTATCAGCTGAGAGCTGACAATTAAGCTATTTAACTTTTGTGTTAATTTCCTCTTTTAATGAAATAAAATGTTAAACATTATGTAAAGATATGCTGTTGTTATGTGTCTTTTAATTTGTAAAGAAAATATCTGATTTCATGCAAAAAAATAAAGTAGCTTGTGTGGTATATTAAATGAGCATGGGAATTGTGAGCCGCTACCTTTGACTGTAAAAAGCTGTGTTTTATACTCTGTTGTATCAGAGTGCAATTCAGAGGCTTCTCCAGCAAAGATAAGCCTGTCCTAAAGTAGTTAATAACATCCGTTTGCCTGTTGAAAGGGATCAGCAGAATAGTTAATTACATTACCTCCACTGCAGCTTGGCCCCAGCGGTCGAAAGACAGATAAAGATTTAATGTGACTTTAACGTGACTGCATGTTAAGCTCAAAGTTTACACTTTAAATTCAGTTTAAAGTGTATTGTTTTGTCTATCTTTGAAGGGGTCAGAGATGAGGCAGTCAAGAAAAAAAAAGGGACTACAAAGGAAAGGAGTGTCAGATTTTTCAGTGCGTAAGTTGTACAGCTAGGACAGCTTTGTGTTCCTAGTTTAATCACATGCGCCCGCTGCCTCTGCTCATTGCTGCTGGGGCCGGGACATTAGGTCCTGAACGAGTCTGTCCTCTTCCTCCCGCCTCAGTAAAGTCGTTTCTCGTAACTAAGTGTAAAAAAAAGAAAAAGAGTGTAACTAGTTTGTAGTGATTACATTTCACTGCTATCAAAGCAATCTGTGATGGAGGTAAATGAATGATAGAAGAAGATGGAGGTGTGATAGCCACATGGATGTACTTACATGGCACAAAAGAATATCTAATATGATAGCATGGGTAAGAAAAGAGGAAGAGAGAATACACATTTTGACGCTGCTAAGCACAATCAAACCACATTTGAAGTAAAAGGTTTTTGAACACGAGTGAAGCTTGGACACACATTGTTAGTGCTTTGCTGTTATAAAACAAATGTCACATATTCAGAGAGGAAACAGATAATGACAGACTTCAACACGCTGCCATCAAATATTTTCGACAACAGAAAGGGGACTCCAAAAAGACAGACTTACGAGTGAAGACCGTGGACTCCTCCCTCCATCTGAGCAGACATGGTTCTCTTCTCAAACTTCAGCTCTCCAGAGTACATCATTGACCTGATGCAAAGACACACAGCTCATAGTCAGAAGCCCGTACACAATGAAAATGTACACACACACTATTTTACACGTACCGTAAAATAGACAAACTCTTGGCTCCTATGTCCTGACAGCCGTGTTGGATACCAGCAATGAGGTAAGGAACAAACTTATGGATGGAACCTTTATCTTGTACTGATCCTGAGACACCTTGAGCCACCTTCACCTTATCTCCTTCGCTGGATGCACAAACACAATTCACAGGGACAAGTAAGAGATAAATGTATCACCATGACCATACATTTTTTGAAGGACCTCTGTAACCTCACTCCCTCACCTGAAATAGCGTTTCTGACTATTATTTTTCTCCATGGCATCCAAAGAGCCCATCCCTCTGTACTTTTTCAGACGGACACCATCGGAAAAGAAATATTCTCCTGGAGCTTCAGTGGTTGCCGCGAGCAATGACCCCATCATCACTGAGGACAGAAATATGAGAGGACCAAAAAATGGGGATGAAGGTATGCTAATAACAAAGGAAAACGGGCAAGGGCAAAAAGACTTTGCTGCTCTTATTTTGAAAAAGCAGTCTTCAGGTAGAAAAGTAGTTCCTACCTGTAGATGCTCCCAGGGCCAGGGCCTTAACCACATGTCCAACAGTCTGAATGCCTCCATCAGCAATTACGGGGACTCCAAAACGTCGGGCATACTCGGCAACCTTGTATACCGATGTACCTTGGGGGCGTCCACATGCCATCACTGAGAATAAGAGCATATAATTGTTTAAGCCCGCTTTACATTATCACTTAATTGCAGTTTTGCTGACTTTTTCAAATACACAGGGTTTTATCTTAAACCAGCTGCTGTTTACAGTAATGCACTTTTTATCATACCTTCCTGGGTGATACAGATAGAGCCACACCCCATGCCCACCCTCAGGGCATCCACACCAGCATCTATGAGGTTTTTAGCCTGCGCAGCTGTCACCACTAGAGGGAAACAGATGCATAGAAAAGAGCTGAGAGTGGAGAAGGGACTTTTCACAGCACAAATGCAGAAGTCAGTTCTGAGACAGGAAGAGAGCTTACCATTCCCTCCAACTACCTGTAGTTCAGGATATTTCTGTTTGATGTAGTTTATCATGTTGATTTGATAGACGGAGTTTCCTTGAGAGGAATCCTGTAATCCAAATAAAAGTGAAATAGTTTCAATGAGAGATGAAGCACCTGCTGTATCTCTAATTTAAAGGGGGCGTATTATGCTCATTTTCAGGTTCATAGTTGTATTTTGGGTTTCTATTAGAACATATGTACATGTTATAATGTTCCAAAAAACATTTGTCTGTCTCAATACACCAGTATTCACCCTCTGTCTGAAACACTCCGTGCGAGGAATCTCTGACATGAAAAACCGTATATTGTGGTTTAAGGTGGCTTATGTTATCTCGCTAATTACAGCTGAATTGTTAGCTAGCCAACATAGGAAAATACTGCCTCGTGGATAACATCAGCCAATTCCTTCACGGAAACAGGGCCTAAGCTGCTGAATGCGTTTCATTTCGATCTTTTTAGACGCCCATCCCCCTTCTCCTGCCCATAACTCGATCTTGGTAGGTTCTAAAACTATGTTCACCTAAATGCGTTTAGTAGAGGTGATTTCTTCTTTCTCACATGTACTGGAGTGAATAAGTAAATGTGCTTCTGGGCCAAGGACAGTGACACAAACAGGCGAGCGCTGCAGTACCGCGCTTGGCCTTTGAGCCCATACTAGCATTCGATGAAAGCGCCTGTCCTTGGGACCTGCTCTCAGGGCTGGTCAGGCTGGCTCGCCGGTCGTAAATTACTTAATCAGCTAACATTACAAAGCAAGTAACACAAGATCCATGCAGCCTAGCTAAGTTACAGGAAGTTGGCTAATGTTAGCTTGCTTGCTAATGTTAGCTCATCGTAACCTTAGCTGGCTGTGGCTCAGCTGCACAGCAGGCGGTTGGTTGCTTCGTGGCACTGGCTGATTTGCAAACAGCAAGCTAGCGTTATTGTAAATATGATTGTAATATTTTTTAAAAGCAATATACCAACATGATGACGGGCAATTATGCTCATTTGAGGCTATGGAGTTTGCGAGCATGTGGGCACAAGCAACAGGATGCTGCCTACAGTGTGTGTTTAATAGAATCATCAAGAAACTCCAATGCCACCAACATTCATTCTACCTGTATCAAGAGGCACATGACTTTTCTACTGATATGTGCTAGGACATCAGAATCAACTCACGAACTTTCCAAAAGCTTAATCAGACCAATGTTGAAACCTACCAGGACTACAACATCCACCCCAGCCTGCATGAGGAGCTCCAGTCTGTACTTGTCATCCTCCCTCGTGCCAATAGCAGCTCCACACAAAAGCTGTTTGCGGGAGTCCTTGGAAGCCAGAGGATAATCTCTGTTTTTCTTCAAGTCAGTCCTAGCAATGATGGCAACCAGCTCATCACTGTCATTCACTATGGGCAGCTTACCTGGGAGAGTCATAATTTAAAATGAGAGACAGAAGAAACAGAAAAGAAAAGTGTGTATCTGAGTGCAGATGCTGGTTGCTCTACAGTAGCATGACCTACTTCACAGATTTACCTTTTTTGCTACGTTGCAGTATATCATTAGCCTCTTTCAGTGTTACTCCAGCGGGTGCAACAACTAAATCTTCCCTTTTTGTCATTGCCTAAATCAAAAATATTTTAAGTTAATTCAAACAGTATATCAATATACCCCTTACTTATTTGACAATAAGTTGTTGCATGTACTATTTTGTCATCCATATTCCCCGTAAATATGTCAGTTATAGACCCACCTCCTCCAGGGGTCTGTCATGGTCCTTCTCAGACAGAAAGTCTATGTCTCTGGAGGTGACTATGCCAACCAGTTTGCTGCCCATCTTGCCGGTCTCTGTAACAGGGATCCCAGAGAAACCATGGCGTGTCTTTGCCTCAAACACGTCCCCAACTGTGTGTCGGGGACTCATCACCACTGGGTCTGTAATAAAGCCCTGCTCAAATTTCTGGCAAAGTGAGAAACACAAGTGTTGAGTGATAAGCAGCCATTCAGTGTGCATTGTTTTCATCGTATTGTGAAAGAGGGCTGTCATAGTTGCTACAGTGTGACAGATTACTTTTTCTGTCAATTGTAAGTTCTTGTCTTTGTTAACTCGGTCCACTGTACCTTAACTCTGCGCACCTCGTTGGCCTGGAACTCAGCAGTACAGTTATGATGAATTATTCCAATCCCGCCCATCAACTGAAAACAGCCAATCAGAGACATGAGAGGAAACAACTCATTGATGAAATATCACTGAGTACACAAAGCCTTTGATATTGTTACGCACTGTGGAGCCAGATCTGTGTGTGTGTGTGTGTGTGTGTGTGTGTGTGTGTGTGTGTGTGTGTGTGTGTGTGTGTGTGTGTGTGTGTTTCTGTGTGTGTGTGTGTGTGTGTGTGTTGTGTGTGTGTGTGTGTGTGTGTGTGTGTGTGTGTGTGTGTGTGTGTGTGTGTGTGTGTGTGTGTGTGTGTGTGTGTGTGTGTGTGTGTGTGTGTGTGTCTGGTGTGTGTGTGTGTCCGGTGTGTGTGTGTGTGTGTGTGTGTGAAAAGTGGTACTCACTGCCATGGCGATGGCCATGGATGACTCTGTGACTGTATCCATGGGAGATGAAATAAGAGGTGTCTTCAGGGTTATCTTCCTGGTCAATGCAGAGGTTAGATCCTAAAAAAAGGGCAACATTTGGAAACGGAAACATCATCTTATGTTCTCAAACAGACTGATTCATATAATAAATATATAGCAAAGTGAATCTAAAATTAGATGACATGATACTACTTCCCTCAACTATGTCCCCAAAGTGTTGCAGCTGCACATTTGTTAACCAGACGTTAAGGTTTGTTTTTATTGTGCAGTGTTATGAACCTAAAAGTCAAGATTGGAGGCTGATTTATAAAGTTTACCGGACGCATCCAAGTCATCTGATACAGTCATACAGAGAAGCAGTCACTGTGTAGGTTTCTTGCATTGGTATTGTCACAAGTTCAGTTGGCAGAGCATTAAAGGTAAAGTATCAAGTTAATAACATCAAGAATAGTGTCAAGAGGGCTGCTATCATCTCTCTGGATCTATGTTTGATTCAATGGTCAATCTAATATCAGTATTATCATTTCCATCCATGTGCATTGCGCCTCTATGCACCAGGTCCACTAGATGCCTAGGTCTTAATTGTTTATAGTGTTTTTTCTTAGTATATTGTGTTTCTTCTGTTTGCCCTGTATATGTGTATGTATAATCCATTATCATAGTCACAATTTTCTTTAGGGAGAATATTCTTAAACTACTCATAGCATCACTAATCGCCAAAGACTCTTTCCAATACACTTATTGTGCACCATGTAATTAATTTATTCTTCACTCTCAATAAGTCTCTCCTGATTGAAGTTGAATTCACCTGCTGAGTGTTAGATGACGCAGGTGTGTGTCTGTTTTGAACACCTGCTCTCCAGCAATAGCCCATGTGACCTAGGCATGAAATTAATTTAATGTCCCAGCAGAGCTTGCAAAGACGAAAACAAAGCATGCCAAATAAACAACCCTGCGCTCTAAGGAACATAACAAAGAGTAAGCCTGGCAAAAACCTTTCTGTGCTTGAGAATTATTGTCAGGAAAACCTTTGTTCTGTTGAGGTCAAGGACAAGAACATGTTTGTGGCCCAAAGGAATGATCTACCAGTGTTGACATGGAAATAAACACACAAATATAACTTTTCTTGTTCGTTCCTGAGAAATTGTTCAACAATATAATCAACAACATACACAACATACATCTATGCAGGACTATGTTATGATACTCACCACCTCTTCAGAAGTAAAATCTATGAAACCAGGGAGGATCAAGAAGTCACTGAGAGGAGAGACAAAACACACACCATGCTTAGGAACTGGAAAAGTATGACCTGAATTAAATGAATAATCACTAGCAACAATCACCACCATAAATGAGGATCATGTAGCTTTAGTTGTGCATATCATATTCCTACAAAGCAGCAGTTTTTTTTTAAACTTAACTGACAGTGAACAGACATAATCTGTCAGCCATTCAAACCACTGACATGTTCTGTATTTATCCTCTGCACACTGATAAACCCTGCATACAGCCTCCATTAAGGAAACTACACCGACACCCATCAGCACTGATATGTGCACAAAAGCACACACACACACACACACACACACACACACACACACACACACACACACACACACACACACACACACACACACCCACACACACACACATGCGTTTAATGTTTGTGACACCACTCAGAGCCATCCTTGAAAGTAGTATTACTCATTATAATCCTCCATATACAACCCAAGCAGATGTGGCAGCACTGATATTACAAAACATTTAATGGACATAACTCTAATGTGTGTTCCTGTATGTGCACATGCGTGCATACCCGCATGATCATCTGTGTAGGTGTGTTAAATGTGATATACCATAGAATGATCCAGTGAGTAAAATGAGTTGTGTTTTTGTTTGGCATTTCTTACTTGTATGTGAGTCCATCACCGATGGAAAATAGTTGTTGTGCTGTTAGTCCATCTTCAGGAACATAACCAGTGCCTCCACTGATCAAGTAATCTGCCATGCTGAAACATAAAAACACATGCACAGATGATACTGTAGTACTGAAAATATTAAGTATCTTAGGTCTGAGTATTTGGCGGTGTAAAAAGTCATAGAGATCTTCCGATTCCATCATTTTATATCCGATATTCTGATACCTCTTTTGTACCAATGCACCACCAGTGCATTGTTAGCCTTGCTCAGGTTTGTATAACATGAACACATACATACAGATCATCACTGCCATAGAACTTTCTTTAATTATCTTAGTTAGACAGTCAGTCATAACTTAAAAAAAGAACATAAATAAAGTACTTTAAAGTAGATTCCTTTCAGGGATGAATGATGTGGTATTGGGTTCTGATACCAGGAATTAGGCAGCATCTGCGGCCTCATCTCATTTGCAATAGTGGTATCGGAACAATTCCATATATACTCTATATAGGACAAAGATGACATTTCTATCATGATGTCGTTTGTATTCTTCTGTACAGCACTTTAGTCAACATTGGTTGTTGTTAAAGTGTTTAACAAATAAAGTTGGATTGGATTGGATTGGATTGGATTGGATTGGATTGGATGTACCTCTAAGCACCATTGAGATAATTGTTCATAAATCTGCTCTCATTAAAAACAATTTGGTTTGTTTAATCTAGATATGCTTATTCCTTATACATGTTGTTTTGCTCGTCTCTTTCTTGACCTCTGTTGCACACATGCTGTAGCCCGATCCTCTTACAAATGTTGGAGAGGAGACAGGAAACACTGTCATGAGGAATCCATTCTTGTCTACGGAAACTCTTTCTATACACCTATGACGGCTGTGCTCTAGGTAAGAGGATTTGGTTGACTGCCCAGGTAGCTCATACGGCCACAACCAATGCTGCTGAAAAGCGAAAACATCTCAGTTGCTTCCGGGTATACGATTTGTAAGTCTTTACACAATTGCTTCTACAAATAAGAGATGGTCATGTGCATACAGTATGTGTGTGGTGTGGTGGGGTGTGGTGAGCAAACTTATGAGACTGACCTCTCTGGTTCATATCCAGCTTGGATACGTGTAGCGCTGTATCGCTGAGCTGCAGTCTCATGCCCATGTCCATGTGGTGATGGGTGGGCATAGCCCCCATAGGGGTGAGGTTGTTCCCCATCTCTGTTTGAGATGCGTGGACGGGCTGGTTCCATGTCCCCTACAATCCTTCGGTAGTCAATTTGGTAAGTGTCCCTCTCTCCATCTCCGAACCGGTCATAACCATGACACTCCATCTCTAAGAAATCCAGGGCTACGTTCTCCACAGGGCCCCACCACCTCACAGACACACACACACACACACACACACACTCTTCAAACCCTTCTGACTTTTTTCATACACACAAAGTCACACCCTCACCTTCCAAGTGAACAGTGGCACCTGCAGCTCGCACACACAGCAACACACTCAAGTTGCTGTTCAGTTATAAGCACTAATAAACTGCCAATGCTTTGAGTGCATGTTAACACAAATACCCTTCAGACACACCTGTCATGGGAGGAAACTGTCTCGCCATCTGTTTTGTGGCCAGTGCAGCAGTTGAACCAAAATAACCAGAATTGTAAATTGTCAAAAATGTTAAAACTGCAGAATAAGCAGCAACAAAAGTCCCTTTAAAACAAAACTTGCCTCGAGAAAAGTTTGTATTCCAGTGTGTCAGCTCTCATCCCTGGAGTTCGGGGCCCTCAGACAGGGGCGCAGTGTTTATAGCTAACCTGTTGATGAAATCGACTATCTTGAAACACCAAATTTAGAAGTCCATGAATTCTTCCCCAGGTGCAGGCATGAGCAACCGCTGGGTAGGAGAGTCAGTCCTTGCTTGGGTAGCAGAGAATTGTCCCCCTGGAGGCCCAGAACGCAGTGCTGCTTGGATATGTGTGGAGCTTCTCACCACTCTGTTCTCCCGGTGCCTGCTGAGCTTAACTCTGTTTCTGACAGTAGCAGACGTCACTCTCCCACAAAGAGGATTGGGAGCATTAATACAGGATGGGGTGGGGTGAGATGGGTGTGTAGGGTGGAGTGAGGCACTAGGACTGAGGAAGCGAAGGATGGGTCAAGATGAACACACTTTCCCCACGGAGGATTACCATGGTGTAGAGGTGTGTGTTGTTTTTTTTTTGTTTTTTTGCAGAGCTCAAGGAGACAGAGCTGTGAATGAGACAAAGGTCAAATCCCAGAATGCTATTAAGCTGCTAGCTTTGCTCATTTGAGACAGAGAAAGGACAGACAGAAAGACATACAAGTGTCTGTGTGAAGAAAGGCCGGATTTTTAAGGGCAACGTGTGATTGATTATTCACACTTAAACAGCGACTTGTCTATTCTATACTATTCTGTTATTGTGTAACAAAAGAGGCTTATTAATGCACATTCACATCAACACATTAAGTAATGTATTTAGTGTTATTTATATATCTTGTATAGAATTTTACCTTCACCAGTCAGAAGAACAGGTTAATAAATCCAAAGAATGGATGGTCTGTTAGGTCTTTACACAAGTGAGTTCTGTCTTTATTCCTTATTTTTATTTTTCAGCTCTCTGTTTGGGACAGTATTCAGTGAGAGAGTAGGGAACAACAAACCTGAACATTGAACTAAACCAGGAGAGTAACTTTGTTGCCTAGGATGCCCTCGACACCATCATCTGCAGGTGACTGACTGACTGCTTGTGACAGTTACTGAGGGATTGAACTAGAAAAGCCTCTTACCCAGTCTCTCTCTCTCTTTCTCTCTCTCCCACCCTCTGGACGAAGCAAGCAACACCCCCCCCCCCCCCTTCATAATATTAACAATGACAAAAAGGTTTATTGCTAATAAATAAGCCATAACCCCTTCACAACACACCATGTCACTTTCTGAACTAAAGAAATTAAAGAGAAAGCAAGACAAGACATCTTTCTTATAGTATATTATATTTATTAAGAAAATAAATGAACAAAATCAAATATTATTCATGATTTGTTGTGAAGTTGTAGTACATTGTAGTAAAATATGAAAATATATTTTCTTTTTCATAAAATAGGAAAGTGTAGGGGGGTGACAGGGTGGTGCAATAGTCAGCACTGTCGCCTCACAGCAAGATGGTTCCTTGTTTGAGTCCGGGCTGGAGTTCTTCTGTGTGGAGTTTGCATGTATGCCGAAAATGCCGACAGGGCACAATTTCTCAAAGTCCACCTGAGGGAAAAGAAAGTAAAATTAAAAACGTGAATATCAAGTCATAGCTTTAACTACAGTGTTAAATCGTTTTAACAGGAGGAAATCCTACCGAGACGCTTCATTAGTTCGGGATGATGAATTTTGAGTGCGTCGTAGAAGGCTGCTTTGGCCACTTGCCCTTCTGAAACCAATGTTCTATCGTAGAGCAATCTCGTTTTATCCCGGCTTGTTTTTGCAGCAATAATGTTGTCGTAGGTTGCACGGTGGACAATTTTTCCAAGATCCTCTACTATATCCACCACCTCAGTAACTCCTCGAATCAACTGGGCCCTGTTGTCATCGACAAAGTTTGCTGTTTGGAAATGCAGAAGAATGAAAGCATGTATATAAAAAGCATGATTCAATTATAAATGCGACTTCACGTGATTACAAATGATAATATAGAGCATTGGTACAGTAACATAAGCACTCACCTTTATCTGCATCACTCATTATTTTAGAAGAAACACTGGCACAATCCTATAGGCCAAAATAAAAAGCTCTTTCAGTCTATATTGTTTACATTTTACACAAGTGCATGAATTAAAGTATTGTAGGCTCCAGTGGTTTCAGAATCCCAATCTTAGACAATGAGATGGTTTCTGTTTGTTTCCTTAATGGCTGACTTACATAACACCGAGAATGTGTTGTCCATTCCAGTCAAAGTACTCTTTAATTAATTAACCCTCGGGGGATAAATACAGTTTTCTTGAATCTTGGCTTTCAATTAAATAAATAAACATAATAATAATAATATTTCAAATGAATAATATTCCCCTGACATATTTCTTGGTTGTGCATTACAGGGTTCCCACGTATTTTCACGGACAAAATTTCAAAGCTTTTCCATGTCTCTTTCAAGGGCTGATAATAAAACCATGACCATTAACAACACAAACAGAATTCTATAATGTATGAAAACCAAAACAATTTTCAGTCTCTAATAGTTCAGATTTACTTCCGAAGTTGCTTTACAAGCACTTATATCAGTCTGATACTGGCTTTTAAGCACAATGGAAAATGGAACCTATTGAACTATCAGTGTGTTCTAAATGTTTTTGATTATAAACTCATTTCTGCAAGTCCAGTAAATAAAAAAGTATGTGTAGCCTACTTACTACAAAATATTTCATGACATTCATTGGTCAAATTGTATCGATCATTAGAGAGCCATGAAATAGTACTTGTACACTTGCCCAGCATTATTCAACATATCAGATATCCTGTTCAAACATGAGTTTAGCTAGCTGGCATATAGAAAATTCAGACACATATGTGACAGTAACATTATAACAATTACAATATTCCCTGCCTTTTCCAAAACCTTCAAGAATATTACTCATTCCGTGAGTTATCCAGGCATTGAAAATGAGATTTTAAACTTCTTTTGCATGTTGTTCATGACCGTGGGAACCCTGACGTTAGGTCTAATTGTAAGCTAAATGTTTTCTCTCTCACTTAATCTCAAGACTACCTTATTAAATACATATGTTTAGAACTTCCTGTGAGGCAAAAGTCAAAGTGCATTTGGCATACCTGTCTGCCATGATCCACTGGCTGTTCTGAAAAAGACAAAGAAACATCATGTTTTATTGTGGAAAGGAAGGAATAACTAATGAGATTAAACTCATCCGATCCAAAACAGTATT